>NC_090855.1:2500-5000 GCF_024217435.2 Syngnathus scovelli | reverse complement strand
GGTTAGGGTTAGGGTTAGGGTTAGGGTTAGGGTTAGGGTTAGGGTTAGGGTTAGGGTTAGGGTTAGGGTTAGGGTTAGGGTTAGGGTTAGGGTTAGGGTTAGGGTTAGGGTTAGGGTTAGGGTTAGGGTTAGGGTTAGGGTTAGGGTTAGGGTTAGGGTTAGGGTTAGGGTTAGGGTTAGGGTTAGGGTTAGGGTTAGGGTTAGGGTTAGGGTTAGGGTTAGGGTTAGGGTTAGGGTTAGGGTTAGGGTTAGGGTTAGGGTTAGGGTTAGGGTTAGGGTTAGGGTTAGGGTTAGGGTTAGGGTTAGGGTTAGGGTTAGGGTTAGGGTTAGGGTTAGGGTTAGGGTTAGGGTTAGGGTTAGGGTTAGGGTTAGGGTTAGGGTTAGGGTTAGGGTTAGGGTTAGGGTTAGGGTTAGGGTTAGGGTTAGGGTTAGGGTTAGGGTTAGGGTTAGGGTTAGGGTTAGGGTTAGGGTTAGGGTTAGGGTTAGGGTTAGGGTTAGGGTTAGGGTTAGGGTTAGGGTTAGGGTTAGGGTTAGGGTTAGGGTTAGGGTTAGGGTTAGGGTTAGGGTTAGGGTTAGGGTTAGGGTTAGGGTTAGGGTTAGGGTTAGGGTTAGGGTTAGGGTTAGGGTTAGGGTTAGGGTTAGGGTTAGGGTTAGGGTTAGGGTTAGGGTTAGGGTTAGGGTTAGGGTTAGGGTTAGGGTTAGGGTTAGGGTTAGGGTTAGGGTTAGGGTTAGGGTTAGGGTTAGGGTTAGGGTTAGGGTTAGGGTTAGGGTTAGGGTTAGGGTTAGGGTTAGGGTTAGGGTTAGGGTTAGGGTTAGGGTTAGGGTTAGGGTTAGGGTTAGGGTTAGGGTTAGGGTTAGGGTTAGGGTTAGGGTTAGGGTTAGGGTTAGGGTTAGGGTTAGGGTTAGGGTTAGGGTTAGGGTTAGGGTTAGGGTTAGGGTTAGGGTTAGGGTTAGGGTTAGGGTTAGGGTTAGGGTTAGGGTTAGGGTTAGGGTTAGGGTTAGGGTTAGGGTTAGGGTTAGGGTTAGGGTTAGGGTTAGGGTTAGGGTTAGGGTTAGGGTTAGGGTTAGGGTTAGGGTTAGGGTTAGGGTTAGGGTTAGGGTTAGGGTTAGGGTTAGGGTTAGGGTTAGGGTTAGGGTTAGGGTTAGGGTTAGGGTTAGGGTTAGGGTTAGGGTTAGGGTTAGGGTTAGGGTTAGGGTTAGGGTTAGGGTTAGGGTTAGGGTTAGGGTTAGGGTTAGGGTTAGGGTTAGGGTTAGGGTTAGGGTTAGGGTTAGGGTTAGGGTTAGGGTTAGGGTTAGGGTTAGGGTTAGGGTTAGGGTTAGGGTTAGGGTTAGGGTTAGGGTTAGGGTTAGGGTTAGGGTTAGGGTTAGGGTTAGGGTTAGGGTTAGGGTTAGGGTTAGGGTTAGGGTTAGGGTTAGGGTTAGGGTTAGGGTTAGGGTTAGGGTTAGGGTTAGGGTTAGGGTTAGGGTTAGGGTTAGGGTTAGGGTTAGGGTTAGGGTTAGGGTTAGGGTTAGGGTTAGGGTTAGGGTTAGGGTTAGGGTTAGGGTTAGGGTTAGGGTTAGGGTTAGGGTTAGGGTTAGGGTTAGGGTTAGGGTTAGGGTTAGGGTTAGGGTTAGGGTTAGGGTTAGGGTTAGGGTTAGGGTTAGGGTTAGGGTTAGGGTTAGGGTTAGGGTTAGGGTTAGGGTTAGGGTTAGGGTTAGGGTTAGGGTTAGGGTTAGGGTTAGGGTTAGGGTTAGGGTTAGGGTTAGGGTTAGGGTTAGGGTTAGGGTTAGGGTTAGGGTTAGGGTTAGGGTTAGGGTTAGGGTTAGGGTTAGGGTTAGGGTTAGGGTTAGGGTTAGGGTTAGGGTTAGGGTTAGGGTTAGGGTTAGGGTTAGGGTTAGGGTTAGGGTTAGGGTTAGGGTTAGGGTTAGGGTTAGGGTTAGGGTTAGGGTTAGGGTTAGGGTTAGGGTTAGGGTTAGGGTTAGGGTTAGGGTTAGGGTTAGGGTTAGGGTTAGGGTTAGGGTTAGGGTTAGGGTTAGGGTTAGGGTTAGGGTTAGGGTTAGGGTTAGGGTTAGGGTTAGGGTTAGGGTTAGGGTTAGGGTTAGGGTTAGGGTTAGGGTTAGGGTTAGGGTTAGGGTTAGGGTTAGGGTTAGGGTTAGGGTTAGGGTTAGGGTTAGGGTTAGGGTTAGGGTTAGGGTTAGGGTTAGGGTTAGGGTTAGGGTTAGGGTTAGGGTTAGGGTTAGGGTTAGGGTTAGGGTTAGGGTTAGGGTTAGGGTTAGGGTTAGGGTTAGGGTTAGGGTTAGGGTTAGGGTTAGGGTTAGGGTTAGGGTTAGGGTTAGGGTTAGGGTTAGGGTTAGGGTTAGGGTTAGGGTTAGGGTTAGGGTTAGGGTTAGGGTTAGGGTTAGGGTTAGGGTTAGGGTTAGGGTTAGGGTTAGGGTTAGGGTTAGGGTTAGGGTTAGGGTTAGGGTTAGGGTTAGGGTTAGGGTTAGGGTTAGGGTTAGGGTTAGGGTTAGGGTTAGGGTT
>NC_090854.1:19120661-19125661 GCF_024217435.2 Syngnathus scovelli | reverse complement strand
ACCCTAACCCTAACCCTAACCCTAACCCTAACCCTAACCCTAACCCTAACCCTAACCCTAACCCTAACCCTAACCCTAACCCTAACCCTAACCCTAACCCTAACCCTAACCCTAACCCTAACCCTAACCCTAACCCTAACCCTAACCCTAACCCTAACCCTAACCCTAACCCTAACCCTAACCCTAACCCTAACCCTAACCCTAACCCTAACCCTAACCCTAACCCTAACCCTAACCCTAACCCTAACCCTAACCCTAACCCTAACCCTAACCCTAACCCTAACCCTAACCCTAACCCTAACCCTAACCCTAACCCTAACCCTAACCCTAACCCTAACCCTAACCCTAACCCTAACCCTAACCCTAACCCTAACCCTAACCCTAACCCTAACCCTAACCCTAACCCTAACCCTAACCCTAACCCTAACCCTAACCCTAACCCTAACCCTAACCCTAACCCTAACCCTAACCCTAACCCTAACCCTAACCCTAACCCTAACCCTAACCCTAACCCTAACCCTAACCCTAACCCTAACCCTAACCCTAACCCTAACCCTAACCCTAACCCTAACCCTAACCCTAACCCTAACCCTAACCCTAACCCTAACCCTAACCCTAACCCTAACCCTAACCCTAACCCTAACCCTAACCCTAACCCTAACCCTAACCCTAACCCTAACCCTAACCCTAACCCTAACCCTAACCCTAACCCTAACCCTAACCCTAACCCTAACCCTAACCCTAACCCTAACCCTAACCCTAACCCTAACCCTAACCCTAACCCTAACCCTAACCCTAACCCTAACCCTAACCCTAACCCTAACCCTAACCCTAACCCTAACCCTAACCCTAACCCTAACCCTAACCCTAACCCTAACCCTAACCCTAACCCTAACCCTAACCCTAACCCTAACCCTAACCCTAACCCTAACCCTAACCCTAACCCTAACCCTAACCCTAACCCTAACCCTAACCCTAACCCTAACCCTAACCCTAACCCTAACCCTAACCCTAACCCTAACCCTAACCCTAACCCTAACCCTAACCCTAACCCTAACCCTAACCCTAACCCTAACCCTAACCCTAACCCTAACCCTAACCCTAACCCTAACCCTAACCCTAACCCTAACCCTAACCCTAACCCTAACCCTAACCCTAACCCTAACCCTAACCCTAACCCTAACCCTAACCCTAACCCTAACCCTAACCCTAACCCTAACCCTAACCCTAACCCTAACCCTAACCCTAACCCTAACCCTAACCCTAACCCTAACCCTAACCCTAACCCTAACCCTAACCCTAACCCTAACCCTAACCCTAACCCTAACCCTAACCCTAACCCTAACCCTAACCCTAACCCTAACCCTAACCCTAACCCTAACCCTAACCCTAACCCTAACCCTAACCCTAACCCTAACCCTAACCCTAACCCTAACCCTAACCCTAACCCTAACCCTAACCCTAACCCTAACCCTAACCCTAACCCTAACCCTAACCCTAACCCTAACCCTAACCCTAACCCTAACCCTAACCCTAACCCTAACCCTAACCCTAACCCTAACCCTAACCCTAACCCTAACCCTAACCCTAACCCTAACCCTAACCCTAACCCTAACCCTAACCCTAACCCTAACCCTAACCCTAACCCTAACCCTAACCCTAACCCTAACCCTAACCCTAACCCTAACCCTAACCCTAACCCTAACCCTAACCCTAACCCTAACCCTAACCCTAACCCTAACCCTAACCCTAACCCTAACCCTAACCCTAACCCTAACCCTAACCCTAACCCTAACCCTAACCCTAACCCTAACCCTAACCCTAACCCTAACCCTAACCCTAACCCTAACCCTAACCCTAACCCTAACCCTAACCCTAACCCTAACCCTAACCCTAACCCTAACCCTAACCCTAACCCTAACCCTAACCCTAACCCTAACCCTAACCCTAACCCTAACCCTAACCCTAACCCTAACCCTAACCCTAACCCTAACCCTAACCCTAACCCTAACCCTAACCCTAACCCTAACCCTAACCCTAACCCTAACCCTAACCCTAACCCTAACCCTAACCCTAACCCTAACCCTAACCCTAACCCTAACCCTAACCCTAACCCTAACCCTAACCCTAACCCTAACCCTAACCCTAACCCTAACCCTAACCCTAACCCTAACCCTAACCCTAACCCTAACCCTAACCCTAACCCTAACCCTAACCCTAACCCTAACCCTAACCCTAACCCTAACCCTAACCCTAACCCTAACCCTAACCCTAACCCTAACCCTAACCCTAACCCTAACCCTAACCCTAACCCTAACCCTAACCCTAACCCTAACCCTAACCCTAACCCTAACCCTAACCCTAACCCTAACCCTAACCCTAACCCTAACCCTAACCCTAACCCTAACCCTAACCCTAACCCTAACCCTAACCCTAACCCTAACCCTAACCCTAACCCTAACCCTAACCCTAACCCTAACCCTAACCCTAACCCTAACCCTAACCCTAACCCTAACCCTAACCCTAACCCTAACCCTAACCCTAACCCTAACCCTAACCCTAACCCTAACCCTAACCCTAACCCTAACCCTAACCCTAACCCTAACCCTAACCCTAACCCTAACCCTAACCCTAACCCTAACCCTAACCCTAACCCTAACCCTAACCCTAACCCTAACCCTAACCCTAACCCTAACCCTAACCCTAACCCTAACCCTAACCCTAACCCTAACCCTAACCCTAACCCTAACCCTAACCCTAACCCTAACCCTAACCCTAACCCTAACCCTAACCCTAACCCTAACCCTAACCCTAACCCTAACCCTAACCCTAACCCTAACCCTAACCCTAACCCTAACCCTAACCCTAACCCTAACCCTAACCCTAACCCTAACCCTAACCCTAACCCTAACCCTAACCCTAACCCTAACCCTAACCCTAACCCTAACCCTAACCCTAACCCTAACCCTAACCCTAACCCTAACCCTAACCCTAACCCTAACCCTAACCCTAACCCTAACCCTAACCCTAACCCTAACCCTAACCCTAACCCTAACCCTAACCCTAACCCTAACCCTAACCCTAACCCTAACCCTAACCCTAACCCTAACCCTAACCCTAACCCTAACCCTAACCCTAACCCTAACCCTAACCCTAACCCTAACCCTAACCCTAACCCTAACCCTAACCCTAACCCTAACCCTAACCCTAACCCTAACCCTAACCCTAACCCTAACCCTAACCCTAACCCTAACCCTAACCCTAACCCTAACCCTAACCCTAACCCTAACCCTAACCCTAACCCTAACCCTAACCCTAACCCTAACCCTAACCCTAACCCTAACCCTAACCCTAACCCTAACCCTAACCCTAACCCTAACCCTAACCCTAACCCTAACCCTAACCCTAACCCTAACCCTAACCCTAACCCTAACCCTAACCCTAACCCTAACCCTAACCCTAACCCTAACCCTAACCCTAACCCTAACCCTAACCCTAACCCTAACCCTAACCCTAACCCTAACCCTAACCCTAACCCTAACCCTAACCCTAACCCTAACCCTAACCCTAACCCTAACCCTAACCCTAACCCTAACCCTAACCCTAACCCTAACCCTAACCCTAACCCTAACCCTAACCCTAACCCTAACCCTAACCCTAACCCTAACCCTAACCCTAACCCTAACCCTAACCCTAACCCTAACCCTAACCCTAACCCTAACCCTAACCCTAACCCTAACCCTAACCCTAACCCTAACCCTAACCCTAACCCTAACCCTAACCCTAACCCTAACCCTAACCCTAACCCTAACCCTAACCCTAACCCTAACCCTAACCCTAACCCTAACCCTAACCCTAACCCTAACCCTAACCCTAACCCTAACCCTAACCCTAACCCTAACCCTAACCCTAACCCTAACCCTAACCCTAACCCTAACCCTAACCCTAACCCTAACCCTAACCCTAACCCTAACCCTAACCCTAACCCTAACCCTAACCCTAACCCTAACCCTAACCCTAACCCTAACCCTAACCCTAACCCTAACCCTAACCCTAACCCTAACCCTAACCCTAACCCTAACCCTAACCCTAACCCTAACCCTAACCCTAACCCTAACCCTAACCCTAACCCTAACCCTAACCCTAACCCTAACCCTAACCCTAACCCTAACCCTAACCCTAACCCTAACCCTAACCCTAACCCTAACCCTAACCCTAACCCTAACCCTAACCCTAACCCTAACCCTAACCCTAACCCTAACCCTAACCCTAACCCTAACCCTAACCCTAACCCTAACCCTAACCCTAACCCTAACCCTAACCCTAACCCTAACCCTAACCCTAACCCTAACCCTAACCCTAACCCTAACCCTAACCCTAACCCTAACCCTAACCCTAACCCTAACCCTAACCCTAACCCTAACCCTAACCCTAACCCTAACCCTAACCCTAACCCTAACCCTAACCCTAACCCTAACCCTAACCCTAACCCTAACCCTAACCCTAACCCTAACCCTAACCCTAACCCTAACCCTAACCCTAACCCTAACCCTAACCCTAACCCTAACCCTAACCCTAACCCTAACCCTAACCCTAACCCTAACCCTAACCCTAACCCTAACCCTAACCCTAACCCTAACCCTAACCCTAACCCTAACCCTAACCCTAACCCTAACCCTAACCCTAACCCTAACCCTAACCCTAACCCTAACCCTAACCCTAACCCTAACCCTAACCCTAACCCTAACCCTAACCCTAACCCTAACCCTAACCCTAACCCTAACCCTAACCCTAACCCTAACCCTAACCCTAACCCTAACCCTAACCCTAACCCTAACCCTAACCCTAACCCTAACCCTAACCCTAACCCTAACCCTAACCCTAACCCTAACCCTAACCCTAACCCTAACCCTAACCCTAACCCTAACCCTAACCCTAACCCTAACCCTAACCCTAACCCTAACCCTAACCCTAACCCTAACCCTAACCCTAACCCTAAC
>NC_090854.1:19030661-19113161 GCF_024217435.2 Syngnathus scovelli | reverse complement strand
ACATAGCACATTAGACCATGAGCACATAGCACATTAGACCATGAGCACATAGCACATTAGACCATGAGCACATAGCACATTAGACCATGAGCACATAGCACATTAGACCATGAGCACATAGCACATTAGACCATGAGCACATAGCACATTAGACCATGAGCACATAGCACATTAAGCCATGAGCACATAGCACATTAGACCATAGCACATTAGACCATGAGCACATAGCACATTAGGCCATGAGCACATAGCACATTAGGCCATGAGCACATAGCACATTAGGCCATGAGCACATAGCACATTAGGCCATGAGCACATAGCACATTAGGCCATGAGCAAATAGCACATTAGGCCATGAGCACATAGCACATTAGGCCATGAGCACATAGCACATTAGGCCATGAGCACATAGCACATTAGACCATGAGCACCTAGCCCATTAGACCATGAGCACCTAGCACAATTAGACCTTAGCACCAAACCACATTAGACCTTAGCACCTAACCACATTAGACCTTAGCACCTAACCACATTAGACCTTAGCACCAAACCACATTAGACCTTAGCACCAAACCACATTAGACCTTAGCACCTAACCACATTAGACCTTAGCACCTAACCACATTAGACCTTAGCACCAAACCACATTAGACCTTAGCACCAAACCACATTAGACCTTAGCACCAAACCACGTTAGACCTTAGCACCAAACCACGTTAGACCTTAGCACCAAACCACATTAGACCTTAGCACCAAACCACATTAGACCTTAGCACCAAACCACATTAAACCTTAGCACCAAACCACATTAGACCTTAGCACCAAACCACATTAGACCTTAGCACCAAACCACATTAGACCTTAGCACCTAACCACATTAGCCACTAGCACCTAGCTTCTAGCACCTAACCTCTAGCCTCTAGCACCTAGCTTCTAGCACCTAACCTCTAGCCTCTAGCACCTAGACCTTAGCACCTAGACCTTAGCACCTAGACCTTAGCACCTAGACCTTAGCACCTAGACCTTAGCACCTAGACCTTAGCACCTAGACCTTAGCACCTAGACCTTAGCCTCTAGCACCTAGCCTCTAGCACCTAGCCTCTAGCACCTAGCCTCTAGCACCTAGCCTCTAGCACCTAGCCTCTAGCACCTAGCCTAACGAACCAAAAATATGACATCACAAAAAACAGAGTATGACATCACAAATGCAAAACATCATCCCAAAAAAGACATCACATCACCCCACATGCTCTTTTAAAATAACTTGGCCAATGCGTTTGTCTATTTGATTTGCTGCAAATCCAAATTATACCTAAGGATGGTGACAAATCTTAATATTATACTTAATAGGACATATTAAAGACTCTTTTGAATAAGTTCATTAACTTAATTGTTAGTTAAATCATTTTAATTATGATTTTGTATAAATACCAGGTATAAACAGAAAATATACTACACAAAATGGGCAGTTTACTTGTTTGAAAAAGAGTGGGAAGTAAGACTTATTTCATTTATTTAAACGGAAAAAGTAAAACTTATTTATTTAATGGGAAAAATGGATATGGTGGAATT
This sequence comes from Syngnathus scovelli, assembly GCF_024217435.2. NCBI lineage: Eukaryota > Metazoa > Chordata > Actinopteri > Syngnathiformes > Syngnathidae > Syngnathus > Syngnathus scovelli. The sequence goes on along the minus strand of NC_090854.1, from coordinate 19,111,589 downwards.
CCAAATTTCAAAAATGAATGAATGAAGTCATTTCAATTATGATTTTGGATAAATATTAAGTATGAACATAAACACGACTGCAAAAAATGGCCAGTTTACTTGTTTAAAAAGGACTAGGAAGAAAAGACTTATTTCATTTATTTAAATGGGAAGAAGAATTATTTAGTTTAATATATTTTTGTTCCCAGGCAAAATTGGATTTGCTGCAATTGCAAATTTCGACAAATTACGGTTCCAAATATTGACTTGAGACCTGATGGGACGTATTAATAGCTAATTTGATAGAAGTTGGTCATATGAGCAAGTGGAGTAACATGAGATCTATTCTCAATTACACAGCACACACAACTTTGGATCTTCTGAATGAATGAGTGAGTGGGTGAGTGAATGAATCTTATTTGTTCATTTAAATTATGACTGTATAAGTACTAGGTATAAACACACAAAATGGCCAGTTTACTTGTTTGAAATGGTGTGGGAAGAAGTAATCTATCCAATTTAAGACAAATGTAGTTACCTCTAACATTGTGTTACTTTATCTATTGTTGTCTGTGACTTCCAATGAATAAAAAGGAAGGAAGGACTCACCGGAGACGTCTTCGCCAACATCCAACCGTTGGACTTTTATCCTTCTTACAGTGGCAAACGTACGGCCGACCGACACCGAGGAACCTAAAGGCATGAAAGAAAACTTTAACATTTGGCCTCAAGCAACATTCGCAGATACAACACAATGTAACGTGCGGGCTTAGGGCTCGTTCGGGTTAAAGGTTGAGGGAGGGGCCCTCGTTTTAAACTACTTTTTTCAAAAGGAGTGGGAACAAGCAAGACTTATTTAATTTATTTAATGGGAACAAGTAAGACTATTTTTCTTCCCTGGCAAAATTGGATTTGCTGCAATTGCAAATTTCAACAAAGTACAGTGCCAAATCTTGACTTGAGCCCTGATAGGACGTATTAAACGCTTAGTTACATTGATAGTTGGTAATAAGAGCGAGTGGACTAGCCGTGGTTGAATGGATGAATGAATGTTGAAAGTAATTTAAATTATGACTTTGTTTAAATACTAGGTATTAACAGAACATCTACTGCGCAAAATGGGCAGAGTTTAGTTGTTTGAGAAGGGGTGTCTTATTTAAGACTACGACTTATTTAATCTGTTTGTTCCCAGGCAAAACTGGATGTGATGCAATTCCAAAATTCACCACATGATGGTGCCAAATTTTGACTTGAGCCCTGATAGGACATATTAAACACTGAATTACTACTTTGGATCTTTTCTTATATTACTTTGCAACAACATACTCGGTAAGAGATTAGGCAGTATAATCACATATGTTAACTTAAGAGTGCCCACACTCAATTTACTTATGGTTATGTGTTACATGAATTACTGTTAGGCATCATTTGAGCAGTCTGATAATGTACCAAATCTTTGAATTGAAGAATTTGTGATTTAACAAATAGCTTATTATGTTCAGGGTAATCAGATTTGTATATAATTCTAATGGCCGTCTTTTGAAAACTATTCTGAATTACAACTTTGGATCTTTTCTCATATTATTTTGCAACAATATACTCGGTGACAAATTAGGCAGTATAATCGCATATGTTAACTTGAGAGTGCCCACACTCAATTTACTTATGGTTATGTGTTAAATCAACTACTGTTAAACATGAAATAGGAGGTGTTTAACATAAATGGAGGAAGAAATGGGTACTCACCATTGTAGCGACTGGTCAATGATGCGAGCCTCCAACTGATTTGTATATTCATTCTTCTGACGGTGGAAAACGTACAGCCGACCGACACCGTGGAACCTAAAGGAATGAAAGAAAATTTTAACATTTGGCCTCAACCAACATTCGCAGATACAACACAATGTGACGTGCGGGGTTAGGGCTCGTTAGGGTTAACGGTTGAGGGAGTGGCCTTCGTTTTGAACTACTTTTTTCAAAAGGAGTGGGAATAAGCAAGACTTATTTAATTTATTTAATGGCTTATTTTGTTTCATCTATTTTTGTTCCCAGGCAAAATAGGAATTGCTGCAATTGCAAATTTCAACAAAGTATAGTGCCAAATCTTGACTTGAGACCTGATAGGACGTATTAAACTCATTTAATGGGAAGAAGTAAAACTTATTTAGTTTATTTAATCTATTTTTGTTCCCTGGCAAAATTGGGAAGGATTGGCAAGAAGTAAGACTTGTTTAATCTGTTTGTTCCCAGGCAAAATTGGATGTGCTGCAATTCCAAATTACACCACATGATGGTGCCAAATTTTGACTTGAGACCTGATAGGACATATTAAACACTTAGTTGAAGTGATACAAATTGATAATAATACCGAGGGGGGCAACATGAATGTTCTAAATTAGACATAGTTTGAATATGCTTTTGAATATTTTTTAGGTAAACACTTTTGCTTCACTTTGAGCAGTGTGATAATCTAACCAAATCTTTAAATTAAAGAATTTGTGATTTAACAAATAGCTTGTTATTATGTTCAGCGTACTCACATTTGTATATAATTCTAATGGCCTTCTTTTGAAAACTATTCTGAATTACAACTTTGGATCTTTTCTTATATTACTTTGCAACAATATACTCGGTGAGAGATTAGGCAGTATAATCGCATATGTTAACTTGAGCGTGCCCACACTCAATTTACTTATGGTTATGTGTTAAATCAATTACTGTTAAACATAAAATAGGAGGTGTTTAACATAAATGGAGGAAGAAATGGGTACTCACCATTGTAGCGACTGGTCAATGATGCGAGCCTCCAACTGATTTGTATATTCTTTCTTCTGACGGTGGAAAACGTACAGCCGACCGACACCGAGGAACCTAAAGGAATGAAAGAAAACTTTAACATTTGGCCTCAACCAACATTCGCAGATACAACACAATGTCACGTGCGGGCTTAGGGCTCGTTCGGGTTAAAGGTTGAGGGAGGGGCCCTCGTTTTAAACTACTTTTTTCAAAAGGAGTGGGAACAAGCAAGACTTAGTTAATTTATTTAATGGGAACATGTAAGACTATTTTTCTTCCCTGGCAAAATTGGATTTGCTGCAATTGCAAATTTCAAAAAAGTATGGTGCCAAATCTTGACTTGAGACCTGATAGGACGTATTAAACGCTTAGTTAAATTGATAGGAGTTGCTAATAAGAGCAAGTGGACTAACGGTGGTTTAATGGATGAATGAATGTTGAAAGTAATTTAAATTATGACTTTGTTTAAATACTAGGTATTAACAGAACATCTACTGCGCAAAATGGGCAGAGTTTACTTGTTTGAGAAGGAGTTGCTTATTTAAGACTAAGATTTATTTAATCTGTTTGTTCCCAGGCAAAATTGGACGTGATGCAACTCCAAATTTCACCACATGATGGTGCCAAATTTTGACTTCAGCCCTGATAGAACATATTAAACACTGGATTACTACTTTGGATCTTTTCTTATATTACTTTGCAACAACATACTCGGTAAGAGATTAGGCAGTATAATCACATATGTTAACTAGAGAGGGCCCACACTCAATTTACTTATGATTTTGTGTTACATGAAATACTGTTAGGCATCATTTGAGCAGTCTGACCAAATCTTTGAATAGAATTTGTGATTTAAGAAATTACTTGTTATGTTCAGGGTAATCAGATTTGTATATAATTCTAATGGTCGTCTTTTGAAAACTATTCTGAATTACAACTTTGGATCATTTCTTATATTACTTTGCAACAATATACTCAGTGACAGATTAGGCAGTATAATCACGCATGTTAAATTGAGAGTGCCCACACACAATTTACTTATGGTGATGTGTTAAATCAATTACTGTTAGACATGAAATAGGAGGTGTTTAACATAAATGGAGGAAGAAAGGGCTACTCACCATTGTAGCGCCTGGTCAATGATGCGAGCCTCCAACTGATGTGTATATTCATTCTTCTTACAGTGGAAAACATACAGCCAACAAACACCATGTAACCTAAAGGAATGAAATTAAACATTAACATTTACCCTCAAGACATTCAAAGATACAAGGCAACGCGACTACGTTTCAGCTAGGGTTAGTTACACATCGCTATTACACAGTGAACGCTAGCTACATCAACAACTTTAGTCAAACTACACTAAAGTAAATCTCTTTAACCACAATGAGTTGTATTTACCGTGTACGCTCTAGACGGCCCAGTTTCAAGCAGAAAATAAAGATATTTCTGTTGATATTCGTCGTGTTTGAATCCGCTGTCGCGCTTACGGCCATTTCGCGCCCAAAAATAAAAATATTTCTCTTGTTCTCTTGTTAGTCGTCGTGTTACTATCCACTGTGTCTCGTTCGCTACCATTGTTGAAAGCCGCGCCCAGATTTGAATTTTGGCGGAAGTCCCGCGCTATTGACGTCATTTCCGCGGCACATGACTGCGACGTAATATCCGCTTATCTAAAACGGCAAAGTTAAAAGTAGAGTTAAATAAAGTTTTATTTTTTAATCAACGCAATAATTTACAACCGTTGACCAGGGAGAATTGTCTAAATTCGGCGTCTGTGGCTGGCAGCAGACGCCGAGCTCGACGTCCCCACCCCCGGCACACTCACTCGCGTTTCGGGGCTACAAAAGTACTTCTTTTTAAAAATAATGAGTTGTATTTACCGTGTACGCTCTAGACGGTCCAGTTGCAAGCAGAAAATAAAAATATTTCTCTTGTTAGTCGTCGTTGAACTATCCGCTGTGTCTCGTTCGCTGCCATTGTTGAAAGCCGCGCCCACAGATTTGAATTTTGGCAGAAGTCCCGCCCACTAGCGTCATTTCCGCGTCACATGACTGCAACGTGGCAGACGTCATATCGCTGTTTTGTTTAGTAGACTTACAGTTGTTATGCGTTGAGATAATGGCGCACAGTCCAAATAGATTTAAATAAATTAAATAAGTCTTCTGCCCACTCCCTTTTAAACAAGTTAACTCCGCCCACTAATTTGCATTTCGGCGGAAGTTCCGCCCATCGACCTCACGTCCGCGTCACGTGACTATGACGTGACAGACGTCATATAGCAACCGCTGTTTTGTTTAGTAGACTTACAGTTGTTATGCGTTGACATAATGGCGCACACTCAAAATAGATTTAAATAAACTAAACATAAATAGATATAAGATAAGATATAAAAAGGAGAATATAGACCAACTTGCAGTAAACAACAATTTAAATGATTCATTTCACTCCCCTAATTTTCATCCCTGTCAGGGGCAGAGCTCGGTGGTGGCCAGGTGTGGCCTTGGACACTGTCGAAATGGAGACGAGGGTTGAGTAAATTACCTTTCTTTCTATGCGGCACCATCAAACGGATGACTTGACGGCTTACCGTTTGTACTGGAATGCTTTAGCGAGGTGCCCACCTGGCCACTGTCTCACCATTCACCCTCAAAGGGCCGCCCGGCAGTCGCGTTACACTGCTGAAGAATTTGTTTAGCGCTCGGTCACGCCATGTTGCCGCTTCCAGTTTGCTGTGTGAAACCCCCGCCCCTACCTTCCCCTACATGCACATGTGAGGAAAAACCAGTCAAGATGTGGTGCTGAAATCATGCTTTACTAGAACAAAAACAATAAAACACCCAAGGAGGACAAATGATACAAAACAAGGTTTGCCACAGCAGATGGAGTCAGCGTGGCAAATAAGTCAATACTTGACTACATGCTACAATACACACAACACACTCATGAGCAATCCTCCAAGGGATGGCGTTGCTTCTGCACAGCTGAGTCCACTTGGACTTTCTTTGGCAGTAAGGAGACGTTCCAAAGGAGCGTCCAGTGCCAGAAGCAGCGCTCCTACGTCAAAGGGGGGAGCACAGGCCACTTGCGCTCTCGGCCGGTCATCAAATCAATTGGTGGTACGACGCAGTCGGTCCGAGCGTGAGACGTCGTCACGCCGCTCGCGCGAGGGTGACGCCGGCGGCGCTCGGGGTCTTACGTTCGCCAGAAATCGGAAAGGCGACACGTGTCCAAAACATCAAGGTTTCTTTTTTGTGTCGAGTTAACTTCAACAGGGAGACGCTCTACCTGCCGAGGAAATCTTAGACGTCAACGTAGCGTTGAGGCGCAGCATTTTAGTTTCTGCTTCTAACAGGGTAGTCGTTCCGCACGGGACTTTCTCCTGTTCAAGCGCATTTGCTTTCGTTCCTTCGCTTCATATTCTTGTCATAAATAACAATGCATACATTCCCCATAACCGTCACATCCGGCTATATACATTATGTACATGTCACTGCCAAAGTGTCATCGCGTCTGAAAACAATTGGAGACTTGAGTTGGGCAATCACTGAATGTCAAGTTTGGTACAAAAAAAAAAAAGAAAGAGTTCCTATTTACAAGAAGATAAATTGGTGTCAATTCTTGTTGATTAATCATGAAACAAACCATTGCCAGTGAGGAAAATTAGGGGCGGGAGGGGTTGGGGGCTGTTATATACCAAACGAGGAGGAGGTTTCGTCACGCGATTGAGCGTACGTATGCACGATTTGACGGCTCGTTTCAGATGAGCTCTCCGTGGAGCTGAAAGACGCTGATGTCACACGAACCGAAGAGGCCGAGAAAGCTTCCGATTGTTCCGCACTTAACATTCTTTGTGCGTCAGCTGCAAGAAAGCAAGGAACACGTGTGCATTAGTCTTTTGAAGAGCTTGCTCGCAGCACTTTTTGAGTAACAATGACTTACTGATGACATTAAGGGAGGATGTGGCGGAGCACTGGCCAAGCTGGTTTTTGGCCTTGATAGTGTATTTGCCGCTGTCTGCCAGTGTTGCTTCACCAATCTCCAGTGTGTACAAACTGTTGGTCCAGGTCATTCTGACGTTGGACGTGGCTGACAGCTGTGAGAGAGAGAGAGAGAGAAAGAGAGAGAGAGAGAGAGAGAGAGAGAGAGAGAGAGAAGCGTGACATGATGATGACAGTCAAAAGGGTTCAAACGGAGACAAAACCAAATACTCACAGTCAAGTTGTCTTTAAACCACTCCACGTCTGGGAAAGGCTCTCCCGCAACCTCACAGGTGAATTTGACATTTTGTCCCTGGTCCACATTTTGGGATCGGGGTTGCAACAGGAAGTGAGGTGGCGTCCCGCTTTTGCGGTTCTCCGCGTCAACTGAAGGAGACTTTTTTCCCACAGTTGGTGACATGACTCGATTTGGTGATTTGATTTGCTTGACAGATGGAGTCGGCGATTTTGCAGTGGGGGAATTTGGGGAGACCGGTGACTTTACTCTGACTTCCTTGACCGACGGAGGCGGGGATTTTGCGGCGGGTGACTTTGGCGAGACTGGCGACTTGACCCTCAGAGGGGACTTGATTGGTTCAGGGGACTTGATTCTCTGTGGGGATTTGACAGGTTCGGGGGACTTGGCTTCAGGAGAGGTGACTCTGGGAGAGACCCCGACTTTCCGCTTGGACTCAGACTTGCGGATGGTTAGAGTAAAATAGGCTTCTTGTTTACCACCGGCGTTTTCTACACTCAACGTGTAGCTTCCTGCATCAGACACCTGAACAAAAGAAATTTCCAGAGAGGAGCTGTACTGCGTAGAGACAATGTGGTGATGCTGAGCGGAACCCAGAGCTGCTCCCTCACGAAGCCACAATATAGAAGGTGCTGGGTCACCATCCACGTCGCAAGAGAATCTGGCTAGACCTCCCTCATCGACACTCAGAGACTGAGGTTTGGTCAGAATCTTTGCAGGGACCGTGGCCTTGGCCTTTTCGACAACAGCGATATGTTTTGTCACCACTTCAGACATGGTTTCCTTGACTGCTGCCGCTGCTGAGATGTGGTACATCTCTGTTTTGGCCATGTCTGGAAGTTGGGAATATGGCGGTTCCTCATCCCGGTGGGTGGCAGAGAAGGCAGCAAATTCTGCTGCCACGTCCAAAGTGGCACTGTCAGAAGCTTCTCCTTTGACGTTCCTGCAGACCACAGAGTATGTTCCCGCATCGTCACTGGCGCAGTTATAGATCTGGAGAGTCAGAAGTCCACTCATGTTGCTCATGTGGTGTTTGCCGCTCGGTTGGATCTCTTTTCCGTTGTGGAACCACTTGACTCTGGGCTCCGGTTTGGCCTGGACATTCAGGGTGAAGCTGGTGTTGGAACCAAAGCCGACGCGGTGAGATCGCAAGCGGATGCTAATGCGAGGGATGTGGTCCAGACTGAAAGGAGAATCTGACGTTCTTTCCACAGATCTGCGCTCTGATCTGAGAGTCTGCTTTCTCTCCTCATACCTGGAGAGAAAATCCACTCTGGGCAAAATGGTCTCTTTTTGGACAGCCTTTTCGGATGGTGGAGCCCTTATCTCCGGCTCAGGCGTGGAGAGCTTCTTCATGGGTTTAGGAATATATTTGGACGCAAAACATGTCAGATGCTCCGATTCGATGCCCTCTGAAGCTTTTGTGACAGCGATGACCGTTTCCTTTTTCAAACTTCGACTTTTCTCCTCAAACTCCATGCGCTGGAGTTCACTCTTGTAGGAGGAGATTCTCTGAGTGGTGGTGTGAGGTCGCAGCAAGTCCTGATCCTCTCTCTCCTCGTATACCCTTTGCTTCTGCCTGGGAGCCTTGTATGTGGCTCTGTCATGGCGCTGCCGCAATTCCACAAAGCTTGGACCGGCCTCATATTTGGAAGGAATTCGGTACGAATCGTACCGTTGAAGGGCTCCCGCGTCCTCCTCCTCGTCATCACGATAGACTCTCACGGGTGATGAAGGGCGCAGCGACGACAGCTCAAAGCGGACAGGGCTTAGGCTTGGCGGAGAAGCCGAGTAACCGAGCTCCAGTTCCGCCTCCAAGCGAAGCCTCTCCTCTTCGGTGATCTTCATGGACAGATACTCCTTCGCCGGCAGTAGCAGCTCCTCATCAGACAGGTCGCCCAATGACCTTCTCCTGATCCTGCGGTAGACGTCTATCCCCGGTGAGACCGCACGGTGCCTCGACGACGGCCTGACCGTCTCTAAATCATCCTGAGTCATGGACGGGATGCGCCACTTTGGCTTGTACTGGTCTTTGATCCTGACGGGCACCTCGTAGAACTGCTCCCACCTGGAGAGACGAATACGTTTCATCCTCTTCTGCTTAATTTTCTCAATGGGCTCTGGGAATTCGTACTGATCTCTGAGCTTCTTGTACCACTTCATATCCGAGAGTGGCTTGAAGTGTTTGATTTCCACATCCTCTTCGAGAACAGCCGGGTTCACGACCCGCGGCGCGGGTACGTCGTACGGCATACGCAGTCTTTTCTCGTCGGCTCGCCTCTTTCGCTCCTCTTTTTCTTCCTGTATTTGGGCCTCGGACCTCTGGCTCGTTTTCGTCGTCACGGCGGGTTTAAACATGGTTGCCGCTTCCCTGACGGCCTGCACTGCAGCCGGAGGTAACGCCAAGACAACGGTGTCTGACAAGATCTGATGCAACCGGACCTTTTTGTCCAATTCCTCCATCTGAGACGCACTTTGCTGCTCCTTCTGGCTGCTCCCGTAATCTTTCTTTACATGAGCGACACGTTCCACTTTCAGTGTTGCCTGGCAACTGGCAGATCCAGCAGAATTGGTCGCGGTCACTCTGTATACGCCAGAGTCTTCGGGGAGTGTGTCTCTCACATGAAGAATGAAATAATCCAAACCTTCGTGGACCAGCTCGATAGATGGCCCAAAGGCTATGGGCACGCCGTCCTTTTCCCACTTCAGTGCAGGGTGTCCTGAAACTCTGATTTCAAAACGAACATTCTGGCCCTCTCTGCACTCCACGTTGGCGAGCAGACGTTTGAACATGGGCCTTAGAGTGAGGTCGGCTGGTTTTGGTCGCGGGACCACGGTCAGACGGGCTTTGCAACTGTCGTCGCCATACCTGTTGCGGGCCACAACGCTGTATTCAGCGTCGTCGTTGTCTTCGACTTTGTGGATAATTAGCTGGTACAGGCCCGTGTCACTGATGAAGGTATACTTTTTGTCATCCTCTCCAGGGACCAGCTTTTGTCCGGATTTGTGCCACGTGACACGGGGCTCAGGGTGAACGGTGATGGTCACACCAAAGCGCACATCCTCTCCAACGTATGCGGTGTGATTAACGAGGGGAAGTGTGAACTCGGGCGGCTTCTGAAGCATTCTGGCGGTGTCGATTCGACGCTTTGTCCTCTTGATCACGCGAGCAGTGAAGAAGTCACGGTATGACCTGACGCCGTTGACAAAGAGCTCTGCGTAGGCACTGTCCTCACCGTAATCGTTCACAACCTTGCATCTATACGTGCCGTCGTCAGCTCCGGTCACCTTGGCGATCGTGATCGTCGCCAGGCCGTCCTCGTAATCGATTTGGTACTTGTCGCTAGCTTCCAACTGCCTGACGCCACAATACCAAGTGACTTCAGTGGTGCTGTCGTAGTTGTCAATATTGCAGATGAATTTGACGCTGTCGCACTCGCTGGCCACCAAGTGTCCGACCTGGCCTCCAACCGGTCCGTGTTCGAACGGAGCAATTTTCACCTTTGCGACTAACACGCCACGCTGGGGCCGAATCGATCCGCCGCTGGCCACGCGGGCTGCAGACACCACAGTGCTCCATTCTTTCTTCACCATTGCCTGGTAGTACCTCTTGTGTCTGCCGCTCTGGACGGTCCTGGTGCTCAGATTTTCCACAGGAGCAGATAGCCATGGATGTGCCAGCGCCTCGGCAGCAGTCATACGGTGCTTGCGCTCCTTCGTCATTAAGCGGTCGGTGAAGTCTAGGGCTTCGACGCTAACGTGCTTGAAGGATTCATCGTCGTAGCCGTAGGCTGCGTTTGAAATGTTGTCGATCATCTGCTGGTTGGTTTCGGCCGTGAATGGATTGAGTCCGCAGAGGAGCACATAGGACAGGACGCCGACGGACCACATGTCAGTCACGGTGCTCACCATGTCGCACTGATGGATCTCTGGGGCAGCGTACTCTGCAGTGGTGTACTGGATCTTGATTTGGTCTCCGGGCGTCAGGTGTCTGCACTGGCCCATCTCAATGATTTTGACGTTTGAGCTGGTTCTTGTTGTGTACACGATGTTCTCAGGTTTGATGTCAAAATGTCCGTAGCTCTGACTGTGCAGAAACTCGAGGGCTGAGCAGATCTGCCGAATGTAATTGGCAATCTCTCGCTCGTTGAGCTCAAACTCTGCCGTGTTGAGACGCTCAAAGATGTCAACGCCTGAGATGAAGTCATAGATCATGACCAGCTCCTCGGGGCTATCGAACGACTCGTGCAGGAGGAGCAAGTTTGTGTGCTTAGCCAGATTCAGTGTGGCTATCTCCTTCTTAACAATTGTCTGATCTGCACCCCTGACTTTGACAAATTTAGCCATGTAGGTCTTCTTCGAGCTGATGTTTACACAGCGGTGGACGATGCTAAATTGACCTCTTCCCAGTTCTTCTGCAATAGTGAATTTGTTATGCAGATTCTTTGCGTCAGAGTGTCGGGCTTTGCTTTTGGGAACGCAGCCCGTATCGTCGACCTCCGTGTCGTACAGGAGAACTCTTGATTTGTCCTCTTTTGTCATGACGGGTCCGCTGGACTCAGATGGTGCACTCTGTCCAAACCTGTTCTCAGCAATGACTCTAAACTGATAGCTTGTTCCTCCAAATAGATCAGTAACAGTGTAGCGGGCATCACGAGATTGAGCGACACGCTCCCACCGTTCGGCTGTGGTCGAGCACTTTTCAATCATATAACTGATAACCTTGCTTCCGCCGTCATTTGCTGGGGCAACCCAGTTGAGTGCGACAGAGTCTCGAGAGACATCGCTGGCTTTAATACCCCGTGGAGGATCAGGGACATCTGCCACATCCAGCTCAACCGTCTGCTGATCAATTCCAAATCTGTTTTTGGCGCAGACAATATAGAATCCCGCATCCTTCTTCTCAACGCCGTTGGGGAACACCAAAGATGTGAACGATCGCGTGACAATGACCTGGTAGTGGCCATTGCTGTCAATAAGATCTTGTCCCTTCTGCCATGTAATGACAGGATCTGGCTTGCCACCAAATGGTATTTTAACATTGACCATTTCTCCACGCAGGGCAGGAATTGCTTCTTTGTCCTTCAGGTTCTTGGGAAGGTGGATCTTTGCAGGAACTGATGACAGAGCAAAACATGACATTGTTAACAGAACAACCCTTGTGAAAACTTGTACGCACTGTGCCGCGCTGCGTACACTACTCCCTTACTTTCAACATCCAGAGAGACGGTAGCACAGATGGAACCTCCTTGGTTGGTGGCCCTGATCTGGTACACGGTCGAGTCTTCCTCATCCGCTTCGGTGACGACCAGTTGGTGGTAACCTCCCTTGAACTCTTGAATCTTGATCTTCTTTCCGTCTGAATGGACCTCCTTTCCTCGTCTGAACCACTTGATCACTGGTTTTGGCTGACCTGTGATCTTGCAGACGAGTGTGGCATTGCTCTTGTGTTTGACACTCATGTTCCTCAATTCCTCCTTGAATGCAGGCGCTCGGACATCGACGGCTGTGGCGGGAACGACGGAAGGACTTTCCTCACTATAGTCACTTTGTCCTCCGAGGTTCTCGCACTTCACCCGGAATAGATGTTCTATGCCCTCTGACAAGCATTTGACAGAAAAGACTGTCTGCTTGATCTCATCTGTCGTCACGGGCATCCATTCACCCCATTCCTTCTTATCCTTCTTTTCTTTCTTCTCAAGGTAGTAGCTCTTGATTTTGGAGCCACCGTCACTGATCGGAGGCTTCCAGGAGACTACGCAGGAGTCCTTGGTGATTCCAGAAACAGTTATTGATTGAGGCGGTGTCGGTTTCTCTGTGGACAAAAACAAAACAAAACAAAAAACCCCGCTTTGTCAGTACAGTAAGTAACACCGGCTGATTTTGTTGAACATTTTCTTGGGGGCTGAACGAACCCAATTGGCTCTTGATGAGTATAGGTGTGATGAGTTCAAGCGGCTCGCTGTTGCCATAGCGATTCTGAGCGTATACTCGGAAAAAGTATCCGGCACTGTCGGTAAGGTTGGGCACGCGGCAGGATGTGCCATTAATGGACGACGACACCAATTCCCACTCGCTTCCTTCTTTGTCCTCGCGCTTCTCCACAATGTAGTTGGTGATCATGCAGCCGCCGTTGTCCTTGGGAGGCTTCCAGGTGATGATGACAGAGTTCTTTAGGAGGGCCTCCAGAACGATGGGACCCTGGGGGATATCGGGTTTGTCTGCAAACAAAGGGTTAGGGTGTACTGTAATCATTTTCACTTTTTACAAAGGCAAAGCTGGTACTCGCTGAGTTATGAGGATAAAATCGTACCGTAGATTTCAACGTTGAACGCAGTGTCGGCCCTGCCAAAGTGATTGTGCAGTCGGATCCTGTATTTTCCTCCATGGATCCTGCGCTGCACATTCTTGATAATGAGGTGGGTATAATGCTCTGTGGTCTCGATACTGATGTCCTCGGAGTTCTCCAGGGTCTTTGCTTCTTGGAGCCACAAAATCTTTGGCACGGGACGCCCAATGTACACAGCGTGGATGCGTAGGGTCGTTCCTAGACCGGCGTAGTACGTGCTCTTCAATGGGTAGTCAGAATGGAAGGACGGGGCAGCTTCCAGTACAAGAACTCCCTTGGTTTCTGCTTCGCCAGCATCATTGGTCGCCTTACAGGTGTATTCTCCCTCGTCCTCTTGTTGATCAGTCATGATGGAGAGGGAGTGGTTACGGCCATCGGAGCTCATCTCATATTTGCGGGACTCGACAATCTCCTTGCCTGCGTGGTACCACTTGATCTCAGGAACCGGCCTGCCAATAATCTGGCACTTCATGACAGCAGGTTGTCCCAGTTTCTCTGTGACTTCGTCCATTTCTTTTCTCAGACTCGGTTTGGTCTCGACTATGTAAAAATAGCGAGGAGAAAAAATGCACAAAATGTGAAAAGGTTTCTTACTATTGTTTCGTGCCAACTATACAATTGCTACTTTCATATCAGCGATGGGTATACGCACCGCTCAGTTTGGTCTTGATGCAAGCAGCTGTTCGTCGAGGCCTGCTTATCCCGGTGTCATTCTCAGCTAGTACTCTGAACTCATATTCGGTAGCTTCGGCCAGACCACGCATGGTAAACTCCTGTTCTTTCAGTCTCTCCTTGTTGCATTTTTTCCAGGTGCTCTCAGTGGACTTTCGGTATTCCACCCAATAGCCCAGGACCTCCTTTCCACCGTCGCACTCTGGAGCTTGCCAGCGAACGGCGATGGAATTTTGAGTTACCATTGTTGTATCAATTTCACCTGGCTGGCTTGGTTTATCTGCACGGTACAAAGGCGCAAAACAACCAGATGTTTATCGGTGCCACCAAAGGTAGTGAGAGAGATGAGGGATTATAATTTATTGATATGTATTAGGGGACATCTCTGACAGGAATCTGCTTAGTATCGTTAGTCATCCAATTTATGCTCCTGACTTTTGTCACATGGTGACTCACCAAACGGATCTTTGCACGTGACTGTCTCTGACACAGGTCCAGCTTCACTCTCTCCGATATCATTGACAGCAAAAATGCGGAATTGATAGTCTGCATTTGCTCTGAGTCCAGACAGGGTAAACATTGTGGAGGGAATCCTGGCGGGGTGACGAGACCATTGCTCCGCAGACACCTCTTTGTACTCAACGAAGTAGCCCTTGATGGAAGAACCTCCATCGTCCTTTGGTCTGCACCACGCCAGTGCCACAGAGCTTTTGGTGACATCCATGATTTCCAGCGGTGCGCCGGATGGCTCCGGTGGACCTATTTTTCAAACAAAAGTTTCCCGGCTCAACAAATGCTGATGAGAGAATTCTGGTAAACAAATGATGGGGTGGGGCAAGAATACTTACAAAGTGGAGTCTTGGGCACTAGCGGTTGCTCTGACTTCAGAGATGGGCCAATACCAAAAGAGTTCTCGGCGGTAACCTTAAAGTGATATTCTGTTCCTTCATTTAGGCCCTTGACAAGCAATTGATGATCAGTCACCCTGCTGTCCACAGTGTACCAGGCATTTCTGGTGACCTCTCTTCTTTCGACAATGTAACCGAGTATCTCTGCGCCGCCATCATCGGTGGGTGATTTCCAGGACACCTTTACAGAGTTGGCCTGGATTTCCTCAAACGTTAACGGTCCTTCCGGAGCACTTGGACGGCCAATCACCTTGACCTTGATTTGGGCCTTCTTCTTGCCAACTTCATTTTCCAGAAGAAGCTCATACACACCAGAGTCGCTCCTCTCGGCTCCTTTGATCACCAGTTCGCTGGTGTCTTCAGTGTAAGCAACCATGGCCTTGGTTGACACCGCCCCGCTGTCCTTTGACCATGAGCAGGTAGGGCGAGGTTTGCCCTTAATGGGAAGAGAGAGCCGAACCACTCCACCGTGACGGACTACGTACACATCTTTGTATTTCAGCTCGAGTTCACAATCGGGAGATTCTGTACAAGCCGAGTACAGAAAATGGAACGGTTACTTTTCATTGACTTTCCTGAACAACAAAACTCATTTTGTTCACCTAATGTGTCCATTCTTGTGTGCGCTTACCAAACATCTCTGTGATAGTCATAGTTCCGGGAACTTCGGCAGGCTCCCCAGAACCGCCCGCGTTGCAGGCCAGTACTCGGAATTTGAACTCCTCTCCTTGTGGCATGTTGGTCAGGGTGTACTCGCATATCAGAGAGGGTGTGGTGTTGCATTTGAGCCACGCCATAGTGCCCACCTTCTGCATCTCAATGAGGTAACCGTCCACTCTTGCATCTCCCTCATCATCAGGGGGACTCCAAGCCAGGGATACAGATGACTTGGTGGTTTCCGTGACCCGAGGGTTCTGGGGGCAACCGGGTGGATCTGACCGGGACAGAAATATGGATGTTCCGTTTGTACTGATTTAGCTGTTTGCATGAAATGTATCGAAACACTGTCTGTACTTGACTAAATGCAGAAAAGAGGACATTTTTTGTTTGTTTGTTTGTTTGTTTGTTTGTTTGGTCTCACCAATGGGATCTGATGCCACAGCTGGTTTCGAGGGCAAGCTCGGTTTGCTTAATCCACGGGCATTGATGGCAATGATTCTGTGTTCGTACTCGAGGCCTTCAATTAGCTCTGTGGAGCGGTACCTATTCATGGTGACAGGGTGCTTGTTGGCACGCACCCATCTGTCAGCCCTGACTTCTTTGCGCTCGATAATATAACCAGAAACCTCGAGCCCACCATCCTCTTCCGGTGGATTCCAGGCAACAGTCATACCATCACGCGAAACATCAAAAATGGTCGGCCGGCCAGGAGATCCGGACACATCTGCAAAAGAGGGAGAATCGTGTTAGCCTTGTGCCAAGACTTATGGTTACATACGCTTGTGGAATAAATTTTAAGAAAAAATGCTGTTACTTGTCAAACTCCTGCAGGTAACAATTTCAGACTGCAAGAAATCTCCGGTCCCATAGCGATTCACAGCAGCCGCACGGAAGACGTACTCATCTCCCTCAGTCAGGTTCTCAAATTTGAGGGTGGGTCGGCTGACAGAGTCAGAAACCGGCACCCAGCCTGGTCTGTGGGCATCTCGTTGCTCCACCACATAGCCGCTGATGGGAGCTCCGCCATCCCTAGCGGGAGGATCCCAGCTACAGGTGACTGTGGTTGCGTCAATCTCATCAAATCTGATTGGTCCTTTTGGTTCGTCAGGTTTGGCTAGGAGAAAATGATAGTGTGTCACTGCAAAATCATCCAAACCACGCTTCTCACGCCGTCAGATGAAAGGTCAGAGAAGCGCAGTAACATGCTGCATTGACTTTATGACACTAACTTAAGTAACTTGCGTTGACTTTGAAACATTAACTCAAGTAACTTGGGATAAATTGTACTTGCCAAAGTTAAATTGATACAACATACTCTTTCCTTTCACTTCTACATACGTACATACATAATTCTTAATCATACATGTAATTCTTTGGAGGACTACTCTTACTTGAGACGTATTATTAGCACGAAACAAACCGTACTCTTGCTGGACTACAATTTTTGTCTGCTCTACCCACCTCTGTCCATATTTCACCCGAACATACAGAGTATGTAAACAAATCAAAGTTAATGCCCATCTGCGGG
This sequence comes from Syngnathus scovelli, assembly GCF_024217435.2. NCBI lineage: Eukaryota > Metazoa > Chordata > Actinopteri > Syngnathiformes > Syngnathidae > Syngnathus > Syngnathus scovelli. Next base: position 19,094,461 of record NC_090854.1, on the reverse strand, counting down.
GCTTTCCTTACAGAGAATGACAACTTTGATGACCTCGCTGGTGACACCAACAGTGTTCTTCAACTCCAGGGTGTAGTTTCCAGTGTCGTCGATGGTTGTGTTGGAAACGGTTAGTTTGCAAAACTTGCCAGTGCTCTGAATCTTGACACGATCTGTGATTTTGAGCCTGTTGTCACCAAAGAACCAGATGCAGGAGGGGGGAGGCCTGCCGATGATCGGTAGGTCCAGCTCTAGGGTTTTACCGGCCAGAACGTGAATAGTTTTCTGGGGAAGGCTGGTGAAATCCACCGCAGGCATCACTGGAAAACAAGTCAAGTCTTTTGTAAAGACTAAAACCATGTTTCATCGCACTTTGTCCTCACGGGTTTGACGAAAACGAATACACAATGCGATAACCATGAGACGACGCTGCTGCTGCTCACCTCTTTGTTCCTGTACGGTCACAGGCGTAACGAGCTCCTTTGCTTCGCTGGCGCCTCGACTGTTGATGGCTTTGATTCTGAACAAGTACTGCTCCTTCTCATTCAACTTCTCAATTGTGTGCTCAAAGTCAGTTAGCTTGAGCGAGGCCACCTTCATCCACTTGTCAGTACCAAATTTGCAAGCCTCGACAATGTAACCCGTAAGTCTGCTGCCTCCGTCATGCTCAGGTTTCTCCCAGCTCAACGAAACTGTGCTTTTGGTGACGTCAATCACCTCAAATTTGCGCGGCGGGTGAGGCACCTCACAAACCAGGATCACGTCCGATGTCTCGCGAGGCTCGCCGACACCGTAAATGTTTTCAGGTAGGACTCGGAAGTAGTACAACATGCCCTCCATCAGGCCATCAATCTTGAAAGATGTCTTGCTGCACTTGGAAGTAACAGTTTTGTAGGCTCTCATGGAGGCTTCGCGGCGCTCGATGATATAATTGTTGACAGGGGCGCCGCCATCAACGCTGGGGCCTTCCCAGGAGATGGTGGCATATTCTTTGGTCAGTTCCTTGATCTTGATCGGTCCCGTCGGTCCCGGTGTGTCTAGAATTGCAAAACGTTAGCCATTTACAAACGACGTTCCTAAATAATCACGCTCGTGACATATGCCTTACTTTAATATCCGCTTACCATAGACTTTGACGAGGATATGGACTTCCTGTTTGCCAGCAGAGTTCTCAGCCACCAGTGTGTATTTTCCCGCATCGTACCGATGGACCTTATCGATGATCAGTGTGGTTGACTTGTGGGTGACTTCTACGAAGCCTCGGCTGTTAAGGTCAACGCCCTGCTTGCTCCAAGTGATTGTCGGAGCAGGACGGCCGGTAATATTGACAAAGAGGCGTAGAGAACCACCGGCCCGCAGGCAGATGGTCTTCCTCAGCTCATCAGGGAGCTCCAAGTCAGGAGTTTCTATTGGGTCAAGGTAATGACAAATAAAGGTTGCTGTACTGCAACACGCGTGGGTAATAATTCATCTTTCTCCAAGGTCTATCTGTGACTTTGTAAATTTGCCAGCGGGTTCAACCTGCTCTCTGTTCCTTAGCAGTAGAGTAATCCGTATTGTCACGACTGAATGGGAAAAAGAAAAAGAAAAAAAAACGTACCAATTCTCTCGACCGGCTCCGTTTCAGCACAGTGCTCGCTGAAGTCTCCGATGCCGTTGATGTTGATGCCGACCACTCTGAAGCAATACTTCTTGCCTGAGCAAAGTCCGGTCACTGTGTGCTCTAAAGTGCGCAGTGTCTTCTCGTGGGCCCTTGTCCACTCCTGTGTTCCAGCTTCCCGCATTTCCAAATAATAGCCCAGCACATCAGCTCCTCCATCCTCCACAGGGCGAGACCAGGCCAAGCTAATGCTGTCAGCGTGCGTGTCAGTGATACGAGGTACCGAGGGGGGAGATGGGGTGCCTACGATGAGAGAAGACAGAGCTGAAATGCGTCGGATGCAAAGTGAGCGTGTCGCCGACAGACTTCGTTTTGCCAATCTCTTTTGGATTGCTGGCGTATTAGGACCAAAACAAACTTACACGTTGGCTCTCTGCAGACAACGTAGAGTGAAACCTCACTCGGTTCACTTTCTCCAGCCTTGTTGATGGCCGTCACCCTGAACTGGTATATGTTGCCTTCGGTCAAACCGGACACCTTCAGCGTGGTGTCGAGATGTGCTCCGCTCCTGTTCACCTTCACCCAGCGAGCGCTCTTCTTCTCACGCTTCTCAACAAGATAGTGGAGCAACGGGCTGCCACCGTCACTCTCAGGCTTCATCCACTCGATGGTTGCAAAGTCCTTTCCAGACACCAGGATCTCAGGTGCACTTGGTGGCGATGGCACAGCTGTGAGGAGACAACTCGAGGTTTGAAACAACAACTGCGACAGGTTGACGTTATAATAATGATAAGTGACAAAGGGCAGGTTGTGCGGAATATTGGAACAAAGAGTTTTGTTCATGTAGTCGGGGGCTAAGGTTACGATCCACCAAACAGGCCATTTACGTTTAGGAAACTCCTCGGCAGCAACTTCAACTGCAAACGACGTCAAAAAACAAAAGTGTAGATTACACACATTTTACAACAGTTGCATGGGGACACTCACTGAAAGTGTTCTTGGCAACCATGGGATTGGAGACAAGGGGGACACCGGCGCCGTACTTGTTGATTCCCCGGACTCTGAACAGGTATTCTGTGTTCTTGAAAAGCCCCGTGATGCTGCAAGTCAGCTCCTTGCACTCGGTATGCATGAAAACCCAGTTAAGTCTGTTGGTGTCTCTTCTCTCCACGAGGTAGTGGGACACCTCATCACCGCCATCTTCCAAAGGAGGCTTCCAGCTCAGAGTGCACGACTCCTCTGTTATCTTGCTGATTTCGACGGTGCCTTCACACACTCCCGGAGTGTCTAGAAACAGTCATTGTGTCGTCAGTCGTTTTCTTGTCTCACAAGGAGTTTGATTGGAGAACCGAGTGCAGGGATACTCACCGAGTACTTTGACATTGACTTCAGCAGTCTTTGTTCCACTCACATTCCTAACAGTGAGAATATACCTTCCGGTATCATCTCTGTCACAGAACTTGACGATAGCCATTGCCCGTTTGGATGTGTATTGCAGATGGTACTTCTCGCATAACTCGAGTTCCCTGTTGCCCTTGGACCAGGAAGCTTTGGGCTCAGGCCTGCCACCCACGGCAGCGTCCAGAACCAAATCTGAGCCAGCTCTCACCGTGACAACTTCAGACAGTAGTTTGCCGTCGAGGTGAGCCTTTGGAGGTTCTGTCGCACAATATAAGCACATTGACACGAGTTGCATCTGCACGGTGGTCAGCCCGGGCATTTGTCACAGTATCTGACATTGAATCGCTGGCTAGTTTTTTGCACAAATAATCAAAGTAGCTTACCAAAGTCAGTCTTGCACTGCACAGAGCCAGTGGAATCTGATGGGGTGCTGAAGACTTGGTTGGCATTCTTGGCAATGACTCTGAACTCGTAGGGTTCTCCTTCTCCCAGGGCGGTAACCGTGTAGAACGTGTCGGTCACGTTTGTGTAATTACACTTCAGCCAACGGCCCTCGCCAGTCAAAGTGTATGGCTTTCGTTCAATGACGTATCCTACAATTGGACTGCCGCCGTCATTGAGCGGAGCCAACCATTTGAGCGACACTGTGGTCCTGGTTACATTTGTCACTTCTGGCTTACTCGGTGGATCTAAAATCAAAGACGTGGAGTCGTATCGGTCATGGGTCGGAAGCGGTCAATGTTTGCGTGGCAAAGCGTTACTCACCGACAGGGTTTTGGGCGACTGCTCCTTTAGAGGCTTCACTGGCCTTGCTCAGACCAGCACTGTTCATCGCATAAACTCGGAACTGGTACTCTAGACCTTCGACGAGGTCTTCCACCTTATGAAAGCACTCAAAGCATGGAATCTTGTTCTCCCTTACCCAGAGAATGTTATTTCTCTCTTTCTTCTCGATCCAGTAACCTGTCACCTTGCTGCCGCCATCGTGATAGGGCTCCTCCCATTTCAAGGTCATTGTGTTGGCAAAGATATTAAAGACACATGGCCTTGTTGGTGCTCCAGGAGGTGCTACAACAGTCAAACGTGAATTCTCTTAGCGACTCACGACTTTTACCAGTGTCTTGCCAATTTAGAAATTGTACTTACTGTAAGGATGCTCTGCGACGACGGTCTGAGACTCAGTCGGCTTGCTGACGCCAAATCTATTCTCGGCAGAGACCCTGAAGGTGTATTGCATGTACTTTGTCAGATGACTGACATGCAGAGACGTGCGCTTCACGCTGGAGTTGATCAGTTGCCAGGCACTGGAACCAGATTCACGCTTCTCCACGATGTAGTTGGTTATGTCGGTGCCGCCGTCATCCTCTGGCGCGTCCCAGTTAACGACACAGGATTGGGAGGTGATATTTGAAATTTCGACAGGCCCCGTCGGAGGGTTGGGTCTACCGATGACGTTGACGTCTATAGTAAAGGTCTTGGTTCCGGCAACATTCTCCAGGGTCAGGTAGTATTTTCCTCCATCACCTCTCATGGCATCCTTGACTGATATGCTCGTTCTGTCTTTCGTTACTTGAATTGAAACTCTTTCAGAGTTCTTCAACCTCATCTCCTCCAGCCTCCAGGCTACCTTGGGAGCAGGTCGCCCGCTAATAGGAACATCAATTGTGAAGCTACTGCCAGAGCTGCATGTGATCAGCTGATTGGTGATCTCACTGAGATCAGCTGCCGGTTCAATGTGAGGCTCTTTGACCAAAACCCGGGCTGGATTTTCCCGGGGCCTGCTGAGGCCAGACTCATTCTTGGCTTTCACACGGAAGTGATACTCGTGGCCCTTGTTGAGGTTATCGACCACGTAGGAGAGGTTCTTGGTGTTGCCAACCACAAACCATTTATCCGTCCCACTCGCCCTGGCCTCGATGATATAACTCTGGATACGGCTTCCGCCGTCATGCTCCGGCTTCAGCCAGCTCAGTGACACCGAGCTGTCTGTTGTGTCTACAATGTCCACTCTCTTTGGTGGCGCTGGCTCAGCAGTGGCCACAACAGGCTCTGTCATCTCCAATGCCTCGCCGACACCGTGCTGGTTCTCTGCAGAGACCCTGAAGAAGTATGGCACTCCCTCCAGGAGATCCTGGATTTTCATGATATTCTGAGTGCATTTTCCCCCAGACTGTGTCCAAGCGCGACGGGTGGCCTCGCGTCTCTCCACAATGTAGTGTTGGATTCGCGCTCCGCCATCATTGAGCGGAGGCTGCCACGCAAGGGTGACTGAGCCTCTGGACACCTCGTGGAAGGCTAAAGCCTCAGGGGCTCCGGGAGTGTCCATGACCTTCAGGGTGAAAGTCATTGACTCGCTGCCGCTGCTGTTCTCCAAGTTAACAGTGTATTTGCCTGTATCGTTCCTCGAGCAGTTTTCAATATGTAGAGTACTGCTGCCCTCTGCAGTTATGACCTCGGACATCACACCCACTTCTCCTTCTTCTTTCAGCCAGGTGGCGACAGGAACTGGCTTCCCCCTGAATTGTACACTTAGTTTCACTGAACCTCCAGCCTTGACAACATGTGTTTGCTTGAAGGAGGCATCAATATCAACCATTGGCGGTGCGAGTCTGTCAACGGCCTGAGCCGGTTCTAGAGTTGCCATGTCCTCGCCTCTTCCGACTTGATTTACAGCGGCAACGCGGAACTTGTACGCAACCCCGGTTTGTAGACCAGTCACCGTGTACTCTGTTTCGGCCACAAGCTCTTCATTGACTCTATGCCAGTCGAGTTCGTTTGCTTTAACCATCTCGACGATGTATCCCAGGATATCAGAACCTCCGTCATCTGCAGGCTTGCTCCATTCCAGACTGATAGAAGTATTTGTGGAGTCGGACACACAGACCACGGATGGAGCGCATGGGATGTCCTTTGGTTCGACAGCTTTGATGGGCAAGGAGATGTTGCTCGGAGAACCAATACCGGCATCATTCACAGCCATCACCCGGAACTCGTACTCCATGTTCTCAGTGAGATGAGAAACCCTGTGAGCACATTCAGTGATGGGTTTCTTTGAAACCACCTTGTAGAACCGGACAGTCTTCTTCTCTCGTTTTTCCAGTATATAATGTTGGATGGGGTTTCCTCCATCTGATGTTGGAGGAGTCCAGGCCAAAGTTATGCTTTCCCCTGTGACCTCGGTGGCATCCGGAGTGCCTGGAGAATCGGGGGTACCTGGGAGGAAATTGTGAATGGAAATATGTCAAGACCAGAATCAAGGATGAACACGCAGAGCAGAGCTTTCAATCGCAACGACCGATCATTTTCCCTTGTTGCCGATTTTTAACCTTTCGGGTAGTGTGTTTGTATGTTCAATCCCCCCAACAAAAAAATATTTGGTCAAAATGTCATTCTTTTGACTTACTGTATTGCAGCTGTGCAATAACAGGGCAGGATTCCAACGGTCTGCCAACACCAAACTTGTTGACTGCTGAGACCCTGAATTGGTACTCGTTGATCTTTACGAGTTTGGTTGCAGTGAGCGTGCACTCGTGACAGTCATCAGACACTAATGCCCAAGAGATTTTGGATGTTTCCCTCTTCTCAATGATGTAATGCGAAATTTCCGAGCAGCCATTGTTCTCTGGCGGATTCCAGGAGAGGGTACATCTGCCCTCTGAGATGTTGCTAAACACGATGGGTCCTACTGGTTCACCAGGTGTGTCTGCATCACATATGAAAGTCGAAGTTAGAGGTAATACGTCGATCGCTTGTGAATATACTACTATAATGTACAGAAACGACAACACACCTTGTACTTGAACCAAAAGATTCTCCTTCTTGCTGCCCGATCCATTAGTCGCTTCGACCGTGTAGAGACCGCGGTGGGTACGGTCAGCATCTCTGATGAAAAGAGTGCTGTATCCAGGAGCGGTGATAATATCCATCATCCTTTGGGTGATTTCCACGCCGTCTCTGTACCAGATCACTTTGGGAACAGGCCGCCCGGTGATTGCCACGTTCACCCTGATGTTGTCACCCGCTTTGACAGTCAAACCCTCAAAATACTCCGGGCCAAATTCAATGTGAGGAGCAGCTGGTTTAGAAAGAAAAGCATTTTACAATAAATGCATCATCATCATCATCATCATCATCATCATCATCATCATCATCATCATCTCATCACTCTCGCTGGCTTATCTTCACTTACCATTCTCGCTTCTGACTACAATCAAACCAGACGAGTTGGACGGGGGACTGACGACACCGATGGCATTTCTGGCAATCACCCTGAACTCATAGCGCTCGTTCATTGTCAGACCAGTCACAGTGTGCTGACAGTCGTGGACATCAGTCAAGTTGGCCTTGAACCAACGACCGTGACCCTGTCGTTTCTCAATGTTGTAGCCAGTGATCTTACTGCCGCCGTCACGTTTGGGCGCATCCCACTTCAGCGTGATCGAGTCACTCGTCACGTCAGTGTAGTCGGGCTGGCCTGGAGGATCTGAAAGACAAAAGTCCAGTTCATAATTAGTCTCCCAAAGGATCTTTGTGAAGAGGTTATTGGTCGACGAATAAGTTGAGCTACATGATGTAGGCCTATGGACAGAGTCGGCGGCACTTACCAACGGGACTGACGGCCATGACGGGCTTGCTCTCATCACTCATCCGGCTGGAGCCGGCATCATTCTGTGCGTACACTCTGAACGAGTACTCAAGGCCTTCGATGAGACCCAGGATCCTGTAATCGGTTTCTCTGATGACCACTAGGTTCACCTTCTGCCACATGATGCTGTTCTTTTCCCTCTTCTCCACATGGAAGCCCTGGATGGGTGTACCGCCATCATAGAGAGGCTTCTCCCACTGGATTGTCATGCCGTCGTTGGTGACGTTATACACAACAGGCCTGCCTGGTGGGCCTGGGGGCCTGAATTGGTGCTTGGCAATCACCATCTGTGAGACCAGGGGCTCACTGACACCGTACCTGTTCTCAGCACACACTCTGAACTGGTATTGGACACCCTTGACCAGGTTGGGCACTTGGAACTGAGTTCCCTCCACCCTGGAACAAGCCATCTTCCAGTCAGGCTGAGAGGTGTCACGCTTCTCGACAGTATAGCAGCTGACGTCTCCGCCGCCGTCGTCATTGGGCTCATCCCAGGAGATCATGATGCTTTCCGCTCTGACTTCATCAAGGCGGATGGGTCCGAGGGGCTTCGATGGGGGTCCGAGGGTAATGACGTGGATGTGGAAGGACTTTCTGTTGATTTTGTTGTCAAGAGTAAGTGTGAATTTACCCTCATTCTCTTTCTTGACACTCTTTATCATTAGCGTCACTTTGTTGGCTGTCTTCTTGAAGCGGATTTGATCGCTTTCCTTAAGAGGAAGGTTGTCCTTCAGCCACGAGACTGACGGCTTGGGTTTACCTACGTAGGGCAGCTCAATGTGGACATTGTGGCCTAAGCGAACACAGATTCTTCCATCCGGGTAGTCTGCGAGGCTCGCTTCGGGTGTGATAACATAGTCGATGACCTTGATTGGACCTATCTTCACAAAGTCACCCTGACCCTTCTCATTTCGGGCCGCAACTCTGAAGAACACGTCGGAGTGCTCCTTAAGTTTTTGCACCTCAAACTCACAGTGTCGGCTCGTTCCTCCGAGTGTCCAGTCTTCGCCTGCGGCTTTCTTCTCAACGATGTAGTCGGAGATGATGCTGCCGCCGTCGTAATCAGGCTTAAGCCACTGCAGGGTGACTGAGGTCTTGGAGGAATCCTTCATAGAAACACATTTGACTGGACCGGGAGTCTCTGCAGCCTTGACGGGTTCAAGTGTTTCACATGGTTCACCGACACCATTCTCATTCTCTGCGAGTACACGGAAAAAGTACAATGTCTTTTCAGAGAGATCTTCAATCGTGTAGGTGGTGTCGACGCATTTGCTTGTGACTGCAGAGTATGATCTCTTTGAAGAGTCCCTCTTCTCTACAATGTAGTTTGTGATTTCAGCACCGCCATCGAGGAGTGGCGTTTCCCAGCAAAGAGTGACTTTTCCACGGGTTACGTTTTTCAGTGTCAGGTTCCTGCACTGAGCTGGACAGTCCTGGACCTTCACGGACAAGGTTAGCGTCTTGGGCTCTCCTACGCCATTCGCAATCTTGACCGTATATTTTCCAGTGTCGAGCTTGGTGACATCACGCATGACGAGAACTGCGGTGGTGTCCGAGTGGTGGAACTCATAAGAGGGGTTGTTGTCGATACATAAATCCCCTTTGCTCCAAGAAGCGTCGGGTGATGGTCGACCCTTCAAAGGAACAGAGAGCTCCACATCCTTGCCAGCCTTCACAATGTAGTGGGTTCTCACGGCCACATCTGAGTCAATCTGGGCTTCCTCTGTGAAAACGATATCACGGTCATTTAACAACAAACAAACAAAAAGGAAAGACATTTCTCAAGTCTGCAATGTCACTTACCCAAGATATCTTTAGCCTGTACAGGCTCAGTCATCTGCAAAGGTTCCCCACGGCCCGCGCAGTTGACAGCAGAAACTCGGAAAAAGTAGTTCACGTCCGGCTGTAAATCGTGTACAGTATATTCCGTCATCTTGACCTCTCCCTTTGAAGTAACCATGGTCCAATTCTCCTCTCCCTCCACCAGCTTCTCCACCATGTAGCAGGTCACCTCACTGCCTCCATCCCATTCTGGCTTGGACCAGCCCAAAGTGATGGAGGTCTTTGTGGAATCCATCACCTTCAGCTTGCAAGGCTCATCTGGAGCATCTGTGAGCCAAATTAATTGATGGGCACAGGTGGTCCTCGATTGACATTTTGGAAGCAGCCAGCGTCTGGGATCACTTACCAACGGGATCTGCAGCCTTATAGAAGTCGGATCCGTCAGAGAAGGGTCCTTCTCCAGCCCTGTTAATGGCACAGACGCGATACTGGTACTCATTTCCTTCGGTGAGATGGTAGACAGTCTGCTTATGGTCTGGAACGGGGTCTTTGTAAACTCGGATCCAGCGTAAACTCTTCCTGTCACGTCTCTCCAAGTAGTAGCCAGTAACTGTGCTTCCGCCGTCCACACCTGGACTTTCCCATTCGACCACCATAGAAGTCTTGGTGATGATGTTCACCTCAGGCGTATGTGGCTGACCCGGAGTGACTGATGGAAATGCACAAAGAACAGATGTGTGAAACCTTTGTCCCTTGTGATCAGGGACAGGAAAACGAGCAAGAGTTCTGCATTTACTTGATGACGAAAGCGAAAGTGAAAATAAGCCTGAATTCCAAAGCTTACCAAAGGCGTTCTTTGCAACAACGGGCTCTGACTCGAGTGGCTCTCCCACGCCAAACTTGTTAACAGCCATGACCCGGAACACGTATTCGTTTCCTCGCACCAGTTTGCCGACGGAGATGTACGTCTGCTCGTGCCGCTCCGAGACTGTCGACCAGACCACTCTGCTGGTTTCACGCCTCTCCACGATGTAGTGCGTCACCTCGGAACCTCCGTTGTCGGCCTCGCACACAGGCTCCCAGCGGAGGGTGATTCTGTCCGCTGTGATGAGGTTAAAATTAATGCTGCCGGCCGGCGGTCCGGGTTTGTCTGAGGAGACATGAAAAGGCGCCATCATTCAACAAACACAATTGAGACACGGGAGGAAACTTTTCAACGTGAGAAAGGGAAGCGAAACGTGTCAAAATACCGAGGATTTCGACCGCAACCGTAGCCGTCGCTGAGCCCAACGCGTTTTTGATCTTTATCTCATACGAGCCAGTGTGTCGGCGGGTCGCATCCTTGATCAGGATGGCTGACGAGTCGGTTGTGTTTTCCACACACGAGGAAGAAGAAGCGACAAGCTCCTTTCCGTTTTTGAGCCACTCGATGCTTGGCTGAGGTTTGGCAATGATTCCTACTCTGATTTTAACTGACGTTCCGGCTTTGTACTGAACCACATCCAAATACTCTGGAGGAAGATCAATGGCCGGAGCACCTGCACAAGAGAATACGGATCACATTTTCAATGCCTTGCGTTTTTCTTAACGCGCCCAATCACAGCCATATGAGAAGGAATGAAAATGAGCACTCACCGTGCGCGTCGATACAAGTGACCGGGCCAGCAATAAGAGAAGGGTTACTGACAGAGCCGACAGCATTCTTTGCATACACCCTGAACTCGTAAGACTCGTCCTGGTTCAGCCCAGACACCGTGAAGCCCATCTCAAGGATATTTGTGAAGTTAGCCTTCACCCATCTGCCACTGGCGGCGTCCCTCCTCTCCACACTATAGCCAGCGATCTTACTGCCGCCATCATATGGGGGCCTCTGCCAGGACAGGCTGACTGAGTTCTTTGTGACTTCGGTGACGTGGACATTTGCAGGAGGCTCTATAGTTGGAGATGTCAGAGGAGCGCCAAGTCACATCGATGTCAACGGAAGCTCCGACTATAAGACTGAGAGCGCCACTTACCACACGCGTCAATCGCCAGCACCTCTTCAGACGTCTTGCTCATCTTTCCAATGCCAGCGGCATTTTCAGCCGCCACCTTGAACTCGTAGATGAGACCCGGGCAGATGTTGGTGACCCGAAACTGGTTTCCTGGTATTGCTGTTTTATTGATCTTTTGCCAGAGGATACTGCTCCTTTCCTTCATCTGAAGATGATACCCGGTCACGGGATTCCCGCCGTCGCTCACCGGTTCATTCCAGCAGACAGTCAAGTTATCCCTACACACAAAACTAACCCAAGGGGTGGATGGAGGTCCAGGGACGGCTGGAATTAAAGCGACAGCATATTAGTCGATGGTACGTTTGGAAATGTTCATTGGCCAACCGCGACAAACCAACAAAGCCACATTGACTTACTGAATGGAAGCTTGATCATAACTGACTTGCTGTCAATGTGGTCGCTGACGCCGTAGCGGTTCTGAGCCTTAATTCTGAAATGATACTCCTCCCCCTTGGTCAGTTTCATCACTTTGATTGCAGTTCTTGCAACGTTAGTTGACGCCTCTGTCCAGGTAGGGGTGCTAGTTTCCCGTTTCAGGACGATGTAATTGGTAACAGGGCTGCCACCGTCATACTCTGGAGGATCCCATTTCAAGTACACTGTCGTCTCTCCAACCGCTCCAATCACCACAGGTCCGACTGGGGGTCCAGGTCTATCCAGCACCACAAAGTTCATGAAGATCTTGGCGGCACCGCCGGGGTTTGAGGCGGTTACTTCGTATTTCCCAGCGTCGCTTGCTGCGCTTTCATTCAGGGCGATCGTTAAGTTGTCAGGCGTGACTTCGGTCGACAGTCTTTTGGATCCCTTGATGACAACATTGTTCTTGGACAGAGTCACTTTCGGCATCGGCTTGCCAAAAAGTGGAACGTCGAAGGTAAGGTCGGAACCAGCTCTGACGTAAACTGTATTCTTGGGGTAGTTTTTCAAATCAAACTCTGGAGCCTCTGTTGAAATTCAAGCAAAATGCAAAGTAAACTTACAGCAACGTTGAAAGCAAAATTAGGCTCCTTCTATGGCAAATAGTTGGCGTTTCATACAACACGTCATCGCAGCGGTGCACGTTGAGTGCCGCATCTCGGTTCGCTGTACATTAGAAAGCATACCTTTAGATGATGATGATGATGATAATGATGATGATGATGATAGAACTTTATTCATCCCACAGCGGGGAAATTCACTTGTCACAGCAGCGCATACGAGTGCAAGAATAATACGAGTGCAAGAATAGGAGATGAGAGAAAGAATTACCTTGAATTTCTTTGACGATAACCGGTACGATCATCTCCTTTGGTTCACTTAGTCCAGCGTGGTTCTCAGCTTTCACTCTGAAGTAGTACTCTGCACCTTCTCTTAGGCTTTTTATAGTGTGGCTCATGGTCCTCACTGATGCACACTTGACCCATTTGGTTTGTCCTTTCTCCAGAGCGTCAATGAGGTAAGCCTTCACTCTGCTACCACCGTCATACTCGGGACGAGTCCAGGCGATTGTCACGCTGTCTTTAGTGACATTTGCAACTCCGAGTTTCATGGGAACACTCGGCACCTCTGCGACACAAAAGTGGGCCGTAGAATGAAGTTTTTACAGTTGATGAACTTGATGGAATGAGAAGGGCTCGGACGGAACCTTACCTGTAATCTTTGTGCCGGCTTTTGCCTCCTGCGGTACTCCCAATCCATGTTCATTCTCTCCAATAACTCTAAAGTAATAAGTGGCTCCTTCTAGAAGCTGGTCCACTTTATACGTCAATGCGTGGCAGTTAGTGGTGACGGAAACCCAGGCCTTTTTACTCGCCTCTCGCTTTTCAACGTGGTAGGCCTTCACTGCGTCGCCACCGTCATTCTCAGGGGCTTCCCACGTGAGGGTGGCCGAGTCCCTGGTCACTGCTGAAACCTTGACATTGACTGGGGGTCCAGGAGAATCAAGAACCTTGACAACTAACGGTAATGTTGCCTTTCCTAATGGCGACTCAATGCTGACACAGTATTCTCCAGAGTCATTTCTTGTTGACTTTTCGATGGTCAGTGAAGTGCTGGAGTTTGTTGAATCAATCGTTCCTCTCACCTTTAGGTCGGTGCCCTCCTTGGCCCATTCCACCGAAGGAGCAGGTTTACCCTTGAATGGAACATTGAGGGTAAATGCCGTTCCGTGCTGAACCACAAGGACTTTGCGCATCTCAACATCCACATCGAAAGCTGGCTCTGCAGTTATTTCCACTGCTGCAGCCGCATCGGAGCAGCGGCTGCGCCTACTGCTTCCAACTTTGTTGATTGCTTTGACGCAGAATTCATATACCATCTCAGATTTTAGTCCAGGAACTGTGAACTCCAAGCTCTTGGTGAGAGCAATGGCCTCAACCCATCTCTGCGGTTCTGGTGACTCGTGTTCCTCCTCTTCCTCTTCTTCATATTCCCCTTCAACCTCCGCCACCGCCGTCACTGGTTTGTGGATGTACTCCCTGTATTCGACGGCGTATCCAAGGATAGGAGCGCCTCCATTGTTGGTAGGTGCTTTCCAAACAACAGACACGCTGTCCTTTGTTGAATTCACGATCTTTGGCTTGGACGGAGGACTTGGAACGGCCTGAGGATCGACTGCTCTAAATGAAGCAGAGGCTTCACTCGGAGGGCTCAGACCGGCCGCATTTTCAGCGTAGACCCTGAAGTCATACTCGCAACCCTTTCGCAGTTTGTTTGCCACGGTGCTACATTCAGCGACTGAATCTCTATTGACACGAATCCAGCGCATGCCGGTCTTCTCCCGGCGCTCAATCACGTAGCCAGTGATTGGACTGCCTCCGTCGCTCGTCGGTTTGCACCACGTGACGGTCATTGACTCTCCAGTTATGTCAGTGGCATCGACGTTAAGAGGAGCTGTGGCAAACGTGTACGGGTCTGTGATCTTGACAGCCTCGCTCTCCAAAGCCTCACCGTTTCCGTGCTTGTTGATGGCCAAAACCCTGAAGATATATTCATTTCCCTTCAGCAGTCCCCTGACGGTCAAGTAGGTTTTGGTGACGTCAGCCTTCACTAAAGTCCAGGCCAGGCGGCTGGTCTCGCGCTTCTCAACAGCATAGTGTGTGATCTCAGCACCACCGGGCTCCTGAGGTGGACCCCACGACAGAGTGCATTCCTCAGACGTGAGACCTGTAATCTGCAGAGGTCCTGCGGGGGGCCCTGACTTATCGATAATGACACAATGTAATGGCATGCTAACTGTCCCGGCAATGTTCCGTAGCGTGAGTAAGTATTGACCGGAATCTCTTCTGATGCAGTCTTTCACAATCACCGAAGTCGCGGTATCTGTCGAAACAACTTGGATTCTCGCTCTCGGCACAATCTCGCTGCCGTCTTTGGACCAGGCGACGACGGGGGAAGGGCGGCCTGCGATGTCAGCGTGAACCTTTAAAGTTTCTCCTGCTTTCACAAATACAGTTTCTCTGTATTTGACATCCATCATGATTCGTGGAAGCTCCACATCATCCTTGACGGCGATCGGGCCAGTGTTGTCTGAGGGTCCGCTGAACAATCCTGCCGAGTTCTTAGCAATGACACGGAAGTCGTATTGACTGTCCTCCGTAAGGCCCGTCACGTGGTAGCGAGTCTCGGGCACGTTGGTGAAATTGCACCTTGTCCAGCGACCTTCCGGAAGATCTCGACGTTCAACGATATAGCCAGAGATCTTGGCGCCGCCGTCATACTCTGGTTTGTCCCAACTCAAGGATACAGACGTTCTGCTGACAGCGGTGACAACGGGGGTTCCCGGAGGATCACATGGATCTCTCGCCGCCACAGCCTCAGAGACCTTGCTGCATTTACCAATGCCAGCAATATTTTCAGCATAGACACGATATTCATACATGATACCCTCTTCTATTCCAGTGACTTTGTACTCAGAATCCTTGATCATTCCTCTGTTCATCTTGCTCCAGAGAATGCTGTCGCGCTCTTTCCGCTCAAGGTGATAGCCAAGAACAGGACTGCCCCCGTCATTGACAGGCTCGTTCCAGGTCACCACCATGTAAGACTTTGTGGCGAGCTTAACTGCTGGTGTGGAAGGGGGTCCGGGTTGCTTGAAATTGTACTGAGCTGTAATTGCAGGAGAATCTAAATGTGTGCTCTTTCCATAACGATTGACTGCGTAGATGCGAAATTGGTATTCTGCCCCGTGCGTCAGGCGGCTGGCTCTGTAGACCGTTCTGGCCACATTGCTCGCGGCCATTTGCCACTCTTGTGTGTTGGTATCTCTCTTCTCAACGATATAGTTACTTATGGAGCAGCCGCCATCGTAATCTGGTGGAGACCAGGAAAGCGTGATGCTGTCAGACGTCACGGCGTCCACCCTAAAGCTTGTCGGCGGACTGGGTTTATCCAGGACGACTACGCTTAGCTGTGATGTTACTGTTCCTGCGGTGTTGGCCAGGGTGATCTCATACTTTCCAACATGCTCCCTGGCAGCCTGCTTAATGAGCATCTTGGACGAGGTCTCCGTGTTTAAAATTGTAACCAGAGAAGTTTGCTTCACGGGAAGACCGTCCCTCTTCCACGAGACAACGGGCTTAGGTCTGCCTCTCACTGGAACCTCAACAGCCAGGTCATCTCCGGCCTTCACGCTGTATGTTGTGAATAATAGGTTGGCAGAGGGCTCGATGGCCATGTCCTTTGCGTGCACAGGCAAACCGAGCTCCTTGGGCTCACTCTTTCCTTTCTCGTTGATTGCGACGACTCTGAAGAGGTAGGTTTCGTTGGGAGTCAGATTAGGAACGGTAGCCTCCGTCACCTTGACTGTGCAAGCTGTACCCCATTTTCCACCACTCTTGGGCTTGAACTCCACATTGTAGCAGATGACTTTACTGCCGCCGTCGTGTGCAGGTTTGCCCCACGAGAGCGAAACGCTGGTTTTGGTCACATCGACGACGGTTACATTGTTTGGCGGCATGGGTACCTCTGAAACTTTAGTTTCTCTGCTTTCAACCGTCAGCCCTTGGCCGTATTTATTAACAGCACAAACCCTGAAGTAGAAAATGCCACCCTCGGGCAACTCTTCAATCTTAAAAGTGTTTGCCGTGCAGTTGCTGGTAACAGTCGTGTAGGCCTTACGGACAGACTCCCTCTTCTCAACGATGTAGTTGGTGATTTTAGACCCACCGTCAGTGAGCGGCGTATCCCAGACGAGCGTCGCTGAATCCTTTTTGAGATCCTTCACACTGAGGTTCTGCGGTGCACTCGGTGTATCCAAAATCCGCACGGAGACAACGGCACACTTTGAACCGCTGCTGTTCTCCAAGTTGAGTGAGTATTTGCCACTGTCCCAGCGGTTAACATTGTCAATGACAACCATAGTGTATGAGCTGGTGGTGTCGATGACAGCGCGGTCTGTGAGAGCACCATCCATTTTTTCCCATTTTACAGTGGGTTCTGGCCTTCCTCTGATGGTGACGAACAAACGCAAGGTACCACCAGCACGCACAGACACCACCTTTCTGAGATCAGCATCAAGCTCAATCTCCGGTGCTTCCTCCCTGTCCACAGCAACCACCGTGCCATGGATGTAAGCGGCCTCACCCACACCCTCGGAGTTGATGGCGCAGACACGGAACTGATATTCTTCCAATTCCTTTAAGTCCGTGACAGTAAGTTGAGTAGCCTGAATGCCAGAGGGTGGCGTACACGTGGCCCACTCTTTTTCAACCGGTCTGTCTACTGTCGGGGCGACTTCCACCTCCTCTGTCGATTTTGGTACTGGCGTATACTCTCGCATTTCAACTACGTAGCCCTTGATATAGGCGCCACCGTCAAAGTCGGGCTTGCCCCAGGAGAGTGAGACAGAGGACTTTGTGTAGTCTGTCACCTTGGGGTGGTGCGGGGGTCCTGGGGGCTTTGTGGCATCACAGGCTCTATAAAGTAGCGACAGTTCACTGAGGTCTCCGATTCCTGCCTCATTCTCGGCTGCGACACGGAACTCATAAAAGTGGTCGGCCATCAGTCCCGTCACTTGGAAGTGAGCGTCTGTCAGTTTTTGTCGGTTGCACTTTGTCCAGCGGACACTGTCTTTGTCACGTTTTTCTAGATGGTAGCCTGCGACATCTGCCCCGCCAGTCTGCTCTGGGGCTGACCATGACAGAACCATTGAATCCTTAGTGATCCGACTTGCCTCCGGTGTTCCAGGAGCACCGGGGGGTTTGTATGGATTGCGGGCAACGATGGGCTCACTCTCGAGACAATCGCCGACGCCGTATTTGTTGACAGCCCTGACTCGTAAAATGTATTCATTCCCGGCGAGCAGGTTTGTTAATTCGCAATGCAGACTGCAGACATTGGCGGCAGCCACCGTCCATGATAAACTGCTCGTCTCCCGCTTCTCCACAATATAGTGAGTGATATTGGCACCTCCGTCCAGGGATGGCTCGGACCAGGCAAGGGTACATCTGTCAACCATGATTCCTGTGACCTTCAAGGGTCCTGTGGGTTTTCCTGGTTTGTCAAGGACTTTGACTGTGACTGGGAAGGTTTTTGTACCACCCAGGTTTTTGAGCACAAGTTCATAGTGCCCGCTGTCCAATTTGTTCACGTCCTTAACCGTCAGGGCAGTGCATTTGGGAGTGCTCTTCACTTCAATGCGTAGAGCTCTGTCCATTTCCTTGCCTTCCTTGAACCAGAGCACGTCAGGAACTGGTTTTCCGTGGATGTCGGCATCGAGAGTTAAATGTTCTCCAGCATTGACCACGACGACGTCTTTGTATTTGGGGTCCATTGAGGCCCTTGGTGGCTCAATTTCATCCGTAGCAGTTATAGGTCCAGAGCTGTCGGAGGGCTCGCTGAAGACGCCGGCTGCATTTCTAGCGATGACCCTGAATTCATATTGCTCATTCTCTGTCAGACTGCCGATGTTATATTCCGTCTCCGTGATATTTGTAAAGTTCTCTCTGACCCAACGCTTATCGGGTGAGGCCAGGTCTTTCTTTTCTACAATGTAGCCATTGACTTTGCTGCCGCCGTCATACTGAGGCTTGGTCCAACTAATCTTAATCAAGTTTCTAGAAATGACGACAGCCTCTGGAGTGCCAGGGGGGTCGCATGGATCACGTGCGACAAATGACTCTGAGGCTTTACTGCACCTGCCAATGCCAACAATATTTTCAGCATAAACCCTGAACTCGTATCCAATTCCTTCTTCGAGATTACAGATCTTGAACTGAGTATTGGTGATGAGTGTCTTGTTCAATTTGTTCCATAGGATACTGCTTCTCTCTTTGCTCTCAAGATGGTAACCAATAACAGCGGTTCCACCGTCATTGACTGGCTCATTCCATTCAATGACCATCATCTCCTTGGTTGCAGATTTAACATACGGTGTCCCAGGAGGGCCTGGTGGCTTATACGGGTATTGGACAACAATAGCCTTGGAGTCTAAAGGAAGGCCTTTTCCATATCGGTTTTCCGCAATGACCCTGAACTGGTATTCCACGCCCGTCTTCAGCTTGGTCACTTTGAAAGCTGTCCTAGCTAGCTGCAGGGTGACCGACTGCCACGTATTGCCGGTGGTTTCTCGCTTTTCTACGATATAATGTTTCACTTGGCATCCGCCCTTGTACTCTGGGGGGTCCCACGAGAGGTGGACAAAAGTGTTACTCACATCGACAACTTTAAGTGGACCAGTCGGTGGCCCTGGCTTATCGAGAATAATGACATCCATGTGAGCGATAAATGTGCCGGCGGCGTTGTTGGCAGTGATGGAGTACTTTCCAAAGTCCTCTTTGCACGCTTCAGATATCTGGATCCCAGTTGTTGTGAGCGTGCTCACCACATTGACTCTGGAGGTCACCTTCAGCAGTTGACCATCCTTTGTCCAGGTGACCTTGGGTTTGGGCCTGCCAAGTATAGGAAAAGTCAGGCTCAGGTCTTTTCCTGCCAACACACTATAAGTGTTGAACTGCATCTTAATGCTTGGCTCCAAGGTCATGTCACTAGCAACAACGGGTGTCACGAGTGCCTTTGGCTCACTCTTTCCCTTCTCGTTGTAAGCAATGATGCGGAACAGATATTCCTTTCCGTTTGTGAGGCCTGTGACCGTGCCTTCGCATGTCTTTGTGTTCGTGGCAACACCCCACTTCTCCGTACCCTTGGGCTGCATCTCGATAAGGTAGCCACCAATCCTGCTACCTCCGTCATGCTCAGGTTTTTCCCAGGCCAATGACACACTGGCTTTGGTGACGTCGACAAGGGAGATGTTTCCGACAGGAAGCGGTACCTCGGACGCCTTTGAAGCCGTCTTTGTTTCGTTTGCCTGGCCGACGCCATATTCATTCTCAGCCATGACTCTGAAGTAGTACATAGCACCCTCTATCAAGTTCTCAACCTTGAATGTTGTCTTTGTACATTTGCTTGTGACGTTTGCATAAGCCTTCCTGGTGGATTCACGTTTGTCAATGACATAGTGCTTGATTTTAGAACCTCCATCGATTAGTGGCGCATCCCAAACAAGAGTGACTGAGTCCTTCCTAACATCTTTCACTACAAGATTTTGCGGAGCTCCTGGCGTATCAAGGACTTTAAGGGTAACAAACTCTGACACAGACCCACTGCTGTTAGTCAGGGTTAGAGTGTATTTTCCTGAATCCCATTTGTCACACGAGTCAATGGACAGTTGTGTGAAGGTCAGACTCTTTTCAACCAATGCCTTTTCACTCAGGTTTGTGTCACCCTTCAGCCACTTAATCTCAGGTGTCGGCCTGCCCTTGAATGGGACATGGATCCTAACCGATCCACCGGCCTTCACGGATATGCCCTTCCTCAGTTCAGAATCCAAGTGGATCTGTGGGGGTTCATGCCTTTCTTCTGGTTTCGCGGTTCCCGAGAGAACGGCTGGCTCGCCGACTCCGAGTTTGTTCAGAGCGCACACCTGGATCCTATACTCCTGACCGTCTGTCAGTTTGTGGATCTCATATTTGCTGACACGCAAGCCAGTGGGGGGAGTAACCATGGTCCATTCTTCTTCCTCAGCCTTGCAGACTTCAACAATATATCCTTGAATGGCGCTACCGCCGTCAGACAGCGGCTTGCCCCACGACACAGTGATTGAGCTCCGTGTCGAATCGACGACGTTGACATATGCAGGGGACCCGGGTTTGTACTTGGGGTCGCATGCCTTGTAGTAAGAGCTGGGTAGACTGGGCTCTCCCAAGCCAACAACATTCTCAGCAGCCACTCTGAACTCGTACTCGTGGCCGGTGGTTAGCCCAGTGACTCTGAAGGAAAGGTCAGTGATTTTCTGTCTGTTGCATCTGGTCCATTTAACTCCCGCTCGATCCTTCTTTTCAACAACGTAACTTGAAATTTCACTGCCACCGTCAGACTCCGGGGCAGTCCAAGTAACACTCATTCCATCATGAGTAATGTTGGCCACATCCTCAATGTGAGGTGGACCAGGAAGAACAAAAGGAATCTTCATGATGGCCGCGCCAGATTCTAGTGGGCTGCTAGTGCCATAACTGTTGACCGCCATAACACGGAACATGTACTCACTGCCTTCCAACAAGTTGGTGACTTTGTAACATGTGCTAGTGCAGCTGGAAGAAACAACAGTCCAAGCGAGACGGCTCGTCTCTCTTCTTTCAATGATGTAATGCGTGATGGGGCTTCCGCCATCGTGTAAAGGAGCGTGCCACACTAATGAGCATCTATCCTCAGCTACCCCGGCGACGTGAAGGGGTCCCTCGCAGGGGCTCGGTCTGTCTAAGACCAACACTCTGAACGGCACGGTTTCAGTGCCCGCTTCGTTCGCTAGCCGTAGTGTGTACATTCCGCCGTCCGTTCTCACAGAATCTTTAATGACTACCATTGCGTGAGTTTCTGTGTTCTTCAAGGCAATTCTGAGTGTATTCTCAATTGAAACATCATCCTTGAACCACTGCATTGCTGGCAGTGGTTTGCCACGAACATCTGCGTCCAGTTTGAATGTCTCCCCAGCATTGATGACAATGGTCTTGGTGAACGCAGGGTCAACAGAGAACTTAGGCGCCTCGATCCTGTCGCTGGCGGTGACTGGTCCGCTGCTGTACGATGGCTTGCTGACGGTGCCGACGGCATTTTTGGCTATGACTCTAAACTCGTACTGGGAATTTTCTGTGAGGCCAGTGGCAGTGAACTGGGTCTCAATCACATTAGTGAAGTTTGCCCTCACCCAACGGCCTTCTGGCAAATCACGCCTTTCCACGAGGTAGCCGGTTATATTACTGCCACCGTCGTATTCTGGTTTGGTCCACTGGATAACAATGGCATCTTTGGTCACATGGATAGCTTCTGGCGTACCAGGAGGATCACATGGATCTCTGGCCACGCAACCCTCTGAAACCTTACTGCACCGTCCCGTGCCTACAATATTTTCAGCGTACACCCGGTATTCGTACTCAATGCCTTCCTCTAAGGGATAGCTCTTGTAAAAAGTCTCACAAATGAGTGTCTTGTTGATTTTGACCCACAGAATACTATTCCTCTCTTTTCTTTCAAGATGATAGCCGAGGACTGGACTGCCTCCGTCCGAGATGGGCTCGTGCCACTCCACAATCTGGTGATCTCTTGAGAGCGAAGGAATGAACGGCGTGCCCGGTGGGCCCGGTTCTCTGTACGGGTACTGAGCAACAACAGCAGAGGAATCGAGGCCGTGACTCTTTCCGTACCGGTTCTGAGCAATGATTCTGAACTGGTACTCAGCTCCAGTCTTCAGTCTTGGCACTTTGATTGTGGTTCTGGCACAGTTATTGTTGACGTTTTCCCAAGTTGTTGTTACGGTCTCTCTCTTCTGCACAATGTAGTTTGAAATCTGACAACCACCATTGTGTTTTGGTGGATCCCATGATATAGTCACGCTCTGTGTTGTAATCTCATCAAATCTCACTGGGCCAGTTGGGGGCCCAGGCTTGTCAAGTACTATGACTTCAACGGTGGCTTCTTTCTTTCCAGCAGAGTTAGCGGCATGAACGCTGTACATGCCTCCATCGTCACCTGCCGCCTCCTTAATGCTCAGAATTGTTTGAGTCTGAGTGCTGTGAATGTTCACTCTGCTAGTGAAGTTCAAAGGCGCTCCATCTTTGGTCCACGCTATTGTTGGTTTTGGGCGTCCAAAGATTGGCACTTCAACCTTTAGGTCTTTACCGACATGTACGCTGTAGCTGCTAAAGGTAGGGCGCACGTCGGGCTCGAACGTCAAGTTCTTTGTCATGACGTGGCTAGAGAGGACTCTGGGGTCACTTTTGCCCTTGTCATTTATTGCTGTAACTCGGAACAGATATTCCTCCCCTGGGTTGAGATTGGAAATGGTCGTCTCCATTGTTTTGTACGTGTTGACACGAGACCACTTCTCCTGTCCCTTAAGCTGTACCTCGAGCAAGTACTGGATGACTCTGCTGCCGCCATCGTATTCCGGATGTTCCCAGGCTAAAGAGATGCTTGTATTTGTTTGATCGGTAACAGTCAAGCTCCTGGGAGCCTGTGGCACCTCTGAGACCTTAAGCGGATCGACCGTTACTGCAGGCAGACCGATACCGTGTGCATTCTCAGCAAGGACTCTAAAGTAATAACTGCAACCCTCCTGGAGTGGCTCAATCTTCCACGAAAGAGCATGGCAATTTGTGACCACGGCAGCATATGTTTTGCGGGTGCTCTCCCTTTTTTCCACAATATAGTTTTTGATTTTGGAACCACCGTCTAAAAGAGGTACTTCCCAGGCAAGTGTCACAGCTTGGTTTGTAATTTCTTTGACTGTCAGATTAATAGGGGCGCTCGGTGTATCAAGAACCCGGACGACGACAAATGCAGATTTGGTTCCACTGGAATTCTCTGCAGAGATCGTGTATTTCCCACTATCAGCTCTGCTCATCTGGTCAATTACAAGGGCTGTGTAACTGCTGGTGACTTCAACTTGAGCCTTTTCCTTGAGTGGAGCATCGTCTTTGTCCCACTTGATACTGGGCGTGGGTCTTCCCTTGATTGGAATAAAGAGTCTAAGTGAAAGTCCCGCCTTAATTGTCACAATCTTTCTCAGTTCCGGGTCAATGTCAAGGTCCGGTTCATCTGCTCTGTCCTGGGCAATGACCATTCCGGCAAAGTCGGCATGTTCGCCAACCCCGACCTTGTTGCTCGCACACACTCTAAATTTATAAGCCTGATTTTCTTTCAGGTTTACAACCTCAAATTTGGTCTTCTTGACACCTGTTGGCGGCGTGCACATGATCCAATCTTCCGCAGGCACCTCTGCAGCCGGGGCTTCAGTCTGAGCCTCACCACCTGCGACTCGCTCTGTGGCAATGCAGTACTCAATGATGTATCCCTGTATCTCCGAGCCACCGTCACAGATAGGTTTGTTCCACGACAGAAATATCGATGATCTCGTTGTGTCTGTAACTCTGGGGTTCTGTGGCGGGCCAGGCCTGAAGACCGGATCGAGGGCTTTGTAGAATACCGTTGGCGACGTAGGCTCACCGACGCCCACAGAATTCTCTGCTGCAACCCTGAATTCATAACTGTGGCTTTCCAGAAGACCCGTGGCCTTGAATGTCAAATCCAACACAGCTTGCCTGTTGCATCGAGTCCACCGTACACCTTCTTTATCATGCTTTTCAATGATATATGTGGTGATAGGACTGCCTCCATTCTCACTGGGAGCCTCCCATATGAGCACCATTGAATCCTTTTTCACTTCTGCAACCTCTAAGCCTTTGGGTGAACCAGGGACTGCGTAAGGATCTGCAATCATCACCGGCTCAGATGCAAGCGAAACACCACTACCATACTCGTTTACAGCATGGACTCTGAAGATGTATTCATTCCCTTCCAGAAGTTTTGTAACTTTGTGGCAGGTATTCGGCACTTTTGGATCCACGACAGTCCAGACGAGTCTACTTGTTTCTCTCCTCTCGACGACGTAGTGTGATATTTTGCTACCGCCGTCTTGTATCGGTGCTTTCCATGAAAGACAACATTGGTCTTTTGTTATATCTGTTACAGTAAGAGGTCCCTGTGGTTCTCCAGGTTTATCCAAAATGACCACATTCACCTGTACAGACCTTTCTCCTCCTGGATTTTTCAACAGCAGAGTATAGGCACCTCCGTCGGAGAGTTTCGCTTCCTTGACAGTGACACAGGCGTGGGTTGCTGTGTTCTTAACCTCTCTGTGTATTGTGCTTCCAATTTCCTGCTCTCCTTTCAGCCAAGTGATAGAGGGCGCTGGTTTGCCGTGGACGTCTGCGTCAATCTTAAAATGGTCTCCTGCTTTGACCGCGATCGTCTGCGCGTACTCGAGATCAATGCTGATACGAGGGGGCTCAATCTCATCCCTTGCGGTGATGGCCCCAGTGCTGTAAGAGGGGAGACTGAAAACACCAGAAGCATTTCTTGCAATAACGCGGAACTCATACTGGTTATCCTGCACCAGTCCAGTTGCAACATATTCCGTCTCGATGACATTCGTGAAGTTTGCCTTCGACCAGCGGCCTTCGGGAAGCTCTTTTTTTTCAACCGTATAGCCTGTGATCTTGGCGCCACCGTCATACTCTGGCTTGGTCCATGTGATGTGAACCGAATCCCTGGTAATCCTGGTTGCCTCAGGTGTACCTGGAGGGTCACAAGGATCTCTGGCGACGTGACCTTCTGACACTTTGCTGACTTTGCCAATGCCCACAATGTTTTCAGCATAAACTCTGTACTCGTATTCCATTCCTGGTTCCAAGCCTGTGGTCTTGAACGACTGGTCTGTAATAAGTGACTTGTTCAGTTTGACCCAGAGGATGCTGGTCCTTTCCTTGCGCTCCAGATGGTAGCCCAAGATAGCGCTACCTCCATCATTTACAGGCTCATTCCATGTCACAGTCATGCTGTCCTTTGTGCACATTAGAATGGAGGGTGTCGCCGGTGGTCCTGGGAGCTTGTACGGATATTGGGCTACAATAGACTCTGACAAGAGCGCCGGACCTTTCCCGTATCGGTTTTCCGCTGTGATTCTAAATTGATACTCGGCGCCAGTTTTCAGTCGGGCTGCTTTAACTTTGGTCCTTGCGAGCTTTGGTGACACCATTGTCCAGTTAGTTGTGGACGTGTCTCTCTTTTCCACAATGTAGTTTTTGATTGTGCAACCGCCGTCATACTCTGGCGGGTTCCAGCAAAGAGTCACACTGTCAGAGGTGACCTCTTCAACCTTAACTGGACCACCGGGCTGACCAGGTTTGTCCAGTACGACAATGCCGATGTCTGCCGTTGCCTCCCCCGCTGTGTTTCCAACGGTAACGTGATAATGTCCAAAGTCATCTTTGGAGGCCTCTTTTATGCTTAGGTTTAACATTGATTCTGTTGCACCAAAGTTGACTCTGGTTGTTCTCTTAAGCGGCTGGCCGTCTTTGAGCCAGGAGACGGCCGCTTTGGGACGGGCGACGTACGGAACCTCGACTGTCAGATCCTCACCTGCCAACACGCTGAACGTGTTGAACAACATTTTGACGACGGGTGAAATGACGAGATCTTTCACAATGACAGGGACGCCAATTTGACGAGGGTCACTTGTTCCTTTCTCGTTTCTCGCTGCCACACGGAACATGTATTCTTCACCTGCATTGAGGCCGCTGACGCAAGCTTCCGTTTCTTTCACGATCACCGCCTGTGTCCATTTATCTACGCCTTTGGGTTGGACCTCTACAACATAGCACCCGACTCTGCTTCCGCCGTCGTGCTCTGGCTTTTCCCACGACAGTGTGACACTATTCTTCGTAACATCTTTCAGACTGATTTTACCAGGGGGTTGGGGCTTCTCAGACACTTTAACGGACTCGCCAGTCTCAACTGGCAGGCCAATGCCATATTCGTTCTCTGCCAAAACTCTGAAGTAATAGTTGCATCCTTCGAGGAGCGGCTCGACAGTAAAGGTGGTGTGATGGCACATGGTGCTGACCGTGGCGTAAGCCTTTCTTGTGGACTCGCGCTTTTCAACAATGTAGTTCTTAACCTTAGCTCCACCATCGTTTGATGGCGGATCCCAAGTGAGAGTGACAGACTGTTTTGTTACAGCGTCAATCTTTAGATTCTGTGGCGCACTTGGCGTGTCGAGCACCCTGACCTGGACCGTGACTGTCTTGGAACCGCAGCTGTTCTCAACTGTGAGGTGATACTTTCCAGTGTCAAATCTATTGACATTTCCAATGACAAGGGATGTGTAGGACGTAGTGGTATCAATAGTGGCTCTCTCGATGCGTTGGCCATCCTCTTTGGTCCAATTAGCCTGGGGAGAGGGTCTGCCTCTGATCGGAACAAACAGTCTAAGTGTGCAGCAAGCTCGGAGGGTGACCACCTTGCAAAGTTCTGCGTCCAAATCGAGGTCTGGGGCCAGGAGTCTGTCCTCAGCCTTGGCGTTGCCAGGTATGAATGTAGGTTCCCCAATTCCCTCCCCATTTACAGCAGAGATTTTGATTTTATACTCCCGACCCTCAGTTAGGTTGACAATGGTGAATGAGGTCGCAAGTAGTCCTTCCTTGGGGGTCACAATTGTCCACTCCTCCTCTTCTTCCTTCTTGTCAGATGTGATGCAGTCTTCAACAATGTAACCGGTGATGTCAGAGCCACCATCATAGGCTGGTTTGTTCCAGGCCACAGTAACAGATGACCTGGTCGTGTCCAGGATCCTGGGGTTGCACGGAGGCCCAGGTTTGTACAATGCGTCACTGGCCTTGTAGAATGGACTGGAGAGGCTTGGGGCACTGAGGCCAGCAGCATTCTCTGCAATAATCCTAAATTCATATTCGTGTCCAACAATAAGACCTGTTGCCTTGAATTGCAGATCTTTGACCTTCTTCTTGTTGCACTTGACCCAGCGGAGGCCTGCCCGGTCTTTCCTCTCAACGATGTAATTTGTGATTGGTGTCCCACCATCACTCTTTGGCACCTGCCACATAATGACCATTGAATCTTTGGTGACAGCGGTGACCTGGGGATTCTGAGGCACATCCGGAACCGTGTATGGGTTGTCAGCAATAATGGGCTCAGAATCAAGAGGTTCGCCGTTGCCGTATTTGTTCACCGCCATAACTCTGAAGATGTACTCGTTTCCTTTTAGAAGCTTTGTCACCTTGTATTCCGTAACCTGGATGTCTGAAGAAACATTGGTCCAGACAAGTCTGCTAGATTCCCGCTTCTCAATGACGTATCCTTCAATCTTTGCACCGCCGTCATCGAGAGGCGGGGCCCACGTTAGGAAGCAGTTGTCAGCCGTGACATTTGATACCCGAAGAGGTCCGACTGGTGGGCCGGGTCTGTCCAGTACTTTCACTCTAAAGATGTGCTTGCAAAATCCACCTACATTTGTGGCAGTCAGAACAAATTCGCCTCCGTCCGATCGGATGGAATCTTTGTTGCTCAGTATAGTTGTCAATTCATTGAACTTCACGTCCAGTTTCAGTGTGTTCTCAACCTCTTTCTCATTCTTGGTCCAAACCATGGATGGGGTTGGTTGGCCTGCAATGTCTGCTTCGAGCTTGAAGGACTCTCCTGCCTTCAGGAGAAGCACATCCTTAAAGATGGCGTCCACCATGATGCGTGGCTCAACGATGCTGTCCTTGCATGTAATAGGGTCCGAGGGCTCAGATGGTGCACTCACAGCTCCTGCTGAGTTTCTGGCCATGACACGGAACTCATAAGATGCATCTTGTGTCAATCCACTGACGGTGAATGTTGTCTCAATGATGTTCGTGAAGTTTGCTCTGATCCAGCGACCGGCAGGGAGTTCTCTCTTCTCCACTGTGTAGCCAGTAATTTTGAATCCGCCGTCATAGTTGGGCTTTGACCACTTGATGGTGATGACGTTTTTGGAAATAAAAACAGGCATAGGCTGACCTGGGGGATCCACAGGGTCCAAGGCCATTATTGCTTCGGAAGCTTTGCTGGGCTTGCCGATTCCAGCCATGTTCTCTGCCATAACGCGGAACTCATAGGCGGCTCCATCGTCAAGGCCTGTCGATTTCAGGACATTTCCTTTCACCAGACCTTTGCTGATTTTTTGCCACATAATGCTGCTTCGTTCTTTCCTCTCAACGTGGTACCCGATGACTTCATTGCCACCATCAGAAACGGGTTCATTCCAGCCAATTGTTATGGAGTCTTTGGTGAACGCCACCACATGGGGTGTGCCCGGTGGTCCGGGAACTTTGAACGGATAGGCAGCCACTACTGATTCTGAGGTTATGGGAGGTCCTACGCCATACCGATTCTTCGCCTTAACCCTGAACTGGTACTCTGAGCCAGTCGTCAAACGGTTGGCTTTAAACATGGTACGAATAGCAGTGGAAGTTAGTTCTGTCCAAGTCTGCGTGGTGGTGTCTCTGATCTCAACCACGTAATTAGTAATTGGAACACCCCCATCATTCTCTGGAGCATCCCATGCAAAGATGCAGTAGTTACGAGAAATTTCGTTGATTGTAATTGGCCCTTTGGGTGGCCCCGGGACATCGTGGACTTTGACAAAGATGTTTTCCACCACACTGCCAACTATGTTCTTTCCTGTCATGGTATACACTCCGCTGTCTGCTCGGGTACATTCA
Source organism: Syngnathus scovelli (assembly GCF_024217435.2). Lineage (NCBI taxonomy): Eukaryota > Metazoa > Chordata > Actinopteri > Syngnathiformes > Syngnathidae > Syngnathus > Syngnathus scovelli. Next base: position 19,065,427 of record NC_090854.1, on the reverse strand, counting down.
TTGATGGCGAGGATGACAGTCGCAGCAGTTGTCTCCACGTTAGTCCTCTGGGTGAGCTTCAAGGCGGCGCCGTCCTTCTGCCAAGTGACGACTGGCCGGGGACGGCCCATTGTGGGAATTTCAACCTTGATGTCGTCTCCAGCTTTTGCGATTACGGTTGACTGACATACACTGCGCAGATCAAACTCTGGCAGGGAGGTCGACTCCTTGACAACAATAGGCTTGCTCTCCCGTGGGGCACTTCTTCCTGATTGGTTGACTGCCATCACGCGGAAGGTGTACTCTTCATTCTCATTGAGATTCCTCACAGTGAAGTCCATGTTCTTGAGGCTTGTTACGTGGGCCCATTGATCAGTTCCTCTCTTCTGGGCTTCGAGGACATATCCGGTCAGCCTGCTTCCACCGTCGTGCTTGGGTTTGGTCCAAGCCAGACTCACAGAGTTCTTGGTGACATCAGTTGGAATGACGCTCTCCGGAGCACTTGGGGCCTGGGAGGCACGGAGGGGGTCGGGCGTTTCGACCGCTTCGCCGACACCAAACTCGTTCTCGGCAGACACTCTGAAGTAATACTCGCAGCCTTCGCACAGATCATGAATTTTGACTGAAGTCGTCGGACAGGTCGTGACAACAGTGGCAAAAGCCTTACGAGTTGATTCCCTCTTCTCAACAATGTAGTTTGTGATCTTGGCGCCACCATCAATGAGAGGCATCTCCCACCAAAGGACAATTGATTCTTTATCGATTTGGACTGGTTTCAAGTTGAGAGGAGGCCCAGGTGAATCCAGAACTCTCACATGAATATTTGCTGTCTTTTTTCCAGCGGCATTTTCGAGGGCAAGCTCATATTTACCGCCATCATTCCTTGCACTTTCTGGAATGACCAGCATTGTAAATGACTCAGTACTGTCAATGACAGCACGTGGCACAGGACTGCCCTCCTTGGTCCAGGTGACTGTCGGTGTAGGGCGCCCTTTGATGGGCACAAAGAGGCGAATGGAGCAACCAGCCCTGACAACAAGAGTTCTCCTTAGTTCCATGTCCAATTCCAAATCAGGTTCAGCTGCACGCTCCACTACCTCAACCAGTTCCTGAGTTTCTGCGGGTTCACTTATGCCCTTAGCATTTACTGCACTAATTCTGAAGTGATACTTGCTTGCGTTTTCAAGCCCAGGAACAACAAACTCTGTGATTTTCAGCGTAGACGATGGCGTGTCCTTAACCCACTCCTCTGTTCCTTCCTTTCTGTGCTCGATTACATAGCCAGTGATGTTGAGACCGCCGTTATCCAGGGGTTTCCCCCAGTTGAGAGTGGCAGTGGTCTTGGTAGTGTCTGTAACCCTTGGATTTACTGGCGGTCCAGGGACATCTGCCAATAACATAAAGCCCGCTTTTAGTGCACACGTTACACTATATCATCCACGCACATCGTTTTTAGAGGCACTTTTGTGTGTTTGCAATTGTTCTTACTCACAGGTAGCAATGACTGTTGTGACTGGCATTGACGGTTCACTTGGCTCTCCAAAGCCAGCTTTGTTCTCAGCAACAACACGGAACTCGTACTGTAAGCCTTCGGTCAGTCCAGTGACCTCGTAGCTGAGCTCGACGACAGATTTTTTAGAGGCCCTGATCCACCTCATGGCTCTTTTCTCCTTCTTCTCGACACAGTAGCCGATGATATCGCTTCCACCGTCTTCAGTGGGTCTTCTCCACGTCACTGTCGCTGAGTGCCCATCCACTTTGTCAACTTCTGGTTTTGATGGTGGACCAGGAGGACCTAAAAACAGAGGGTTCACATGGATTAAAAAACACCACGTGTTGCCGCACTAACTAAATAGATAGAATACAAGTTTTCAGGAGGTCGAGCCGACACATACCAAATCTATCGACCATCTTGACAGGCTGAGAGTGAGCTGGCTCACTGCTGCCGTACTGGTTCACAGCAGAAACTCTAAAGATATACTCATTGTCCTGGATGAGTTTGGTGGCCACATAATGACAGTCGACGACCTTCTCTTCCAGAATTGTCCAGAGAAGGCGACTGGTTTCCCTCTTCTCTAGTGTGTAGTACTTGATAGGAGACCCTCCGTCTTCTGGAGACGCTGTCCACATCAAGATGACCTTCTCGGATGAGACACCGCTGCATTCGATGGGACCGGGAGCAGCTGGAACATCCAGAACCTTAACCTTAACCGTTTCCTCCTTCACGCCAAAGGGATTGCTTGCAGTGATGATGTAGTCCCCGGAGTCCTTCCTTGTGGCGTATTTTATTGACAGGGTGGAAGAGGATGCGGTGGTCTCAATATTGACTATGTCTGAGGGCTTCAGGTACTTTCCTCCTTTCGACCAGCAAGAGGTCGGAGCGGGCTTGCCGAGAATACTCGTGGCGGTGACCACGATGGTTTCCCCAGCTCTGACGGTCACACCGGCCTCCATCACCTGAGCATCGATGGTAATGGTTGGTGAAGCTTTTGGATAGAGAAAAGAGAGTGGATTACAAATCACACCTTTTTGACCCAGGAAGCACGTGTGACAAGTGAATCAAACCAAATCACCGTATTCATCCACGCAGATAATAGTATCCGTCTGGTCGGACGGCGGACTCAGGGCACCGGCTGCGTTCTTTGCTCTTATTCTGAACTCATATTTGCAGCCCTCCTGGAGATCAGTGACCGTGTGTGCGGGCTCTGCAACGTTCACGCTGTTGGCCTTCACCCAGATCTTAGAGGGGAGATCACGTCTCTCCACAATGTAACCAGTCAGCCTGTGGCCCCCGTCAAACTGTGGCTCAGCCCACTGAAGAGTCACGGTGCTCCTGGTGACGCTGATTACGTCTGGTTTGCCTGGAGCATCTGAACACAAACAGCGTTTGTGCAGCAAAACCAACATTGCCAATGCTAAGTGTCATTGATCCTCACCAGTTTCACACTTACCAATTGGATCAAGGGCAACTCGTGGATCAGTGGGAGGACTCGGTCTGCCAATGCCAGCCAAGTTAATGGCCATTACCCTGAACTCGTACTCGAGGCCTTCGGTCAGCCCGGTCACCTTGTGCTCCTTCATTCTCAAGGCCGTCGGGCTTGCCCTCTTCCACAACATACTATTCCTCTCCTTGAACTCGGCGTGATACCCTGCGCATTTGTTGTGGAAAGGGAGAGTGTGGTGAGAGAGTCTTCATAAGTTTACGAATGTAGGAAAAACAACCCCGACCGACGTCATTTGCAAAGGAGCTCAAGTACCCCACTGCGTTTGTATGTAGACGCACAGTGCGCAGCATGTCATGAACTCACGCACAGCCATACCTGTGATGGGAGATCCTCCAGTCTTCCTGGGGTCTGACCAGGCAAGGTAAGCAGAGTCATGGCGCATACTCATGACCTGAGGTGGAGGGGGAGCGTCAGGAACGTCTGGGGAAAACCACAGATGTTTTGTACCGGGAGAAAGCTACGTTTCGGCAAAAAGAGCAGAAGTTGCAGACACTTACTGAATGGATGTTTTGCAATCACAGGTTCCGACTTAAGCCCCTCTCCAACGCCATACTTGTTCTCAGCACACACTCTGAAAATATATTCCGTGCCCTCGTGGAGACCAGTCACCCTCATGGTGCTCTTTTCCACCAGAGAAGAGACAGTCACCCACATATTGGTGACCGAGTCCCTCTTCTCTAGAATGTAGTTTGTGATGTCTGAGCCCCCATCGTCTTTTGGCGCCGCCCACTTCAGTGTGGCGCCATCGGCAGTTATGTCCTTGAATTTGATGGGTCCTACGGGGATGCCAGGCTTTCCCACCACCCTGAAAGAAAAGTCCAGTGGTCACTGCATATGAACAGCGCAAGCGTGACAATGCATTCGTCTCTCCAGGCATCGGTTTAGCACCTGATGAAAATGCTAGACTCTTTGCTGCCAGCGCTATTCCTCAGGGTGATTGTGTATTTGGAGGCGTCGCTTCTCTGGCAATCCCTTATCAGGAGAGTGGTGTTGACGCTCGAAGATTCTGCACAAACACGTCCCGTGTCTGTCAAGTCTTCATCCTCCCCCTTCTTCCATGACACCTTAGGCGTTGGTTTGCCCATGATTGGAATCTTCAGACGCACCGTGCTGCCCTCTTTGGCCACGTAACACATGTCGGGAAGTTCCCTCAAGTCGCAAGTGGGATGAACTGTGGAAAGAAGGGCCACGATACTTTTCAAGAAAATTCCATGAGACATATTGCCATACACAAATAGCGGCAAAGCCGTCACGGTGACACGAGAACTACGGTACAAATGTGAGCATTTGTCCTTACTGAGTTGGTCCTTGGCAACTACTGTCAGCTCCTTGGTGGCACTCTCCCCAGTGTCATTCACAGCTTTGACGCTGTACTTGTACTCTTTGCCCTCGACCAGATCCTTGGCGCTGTACTGCATGTTCTTTGACCTCATCAACTCCTTGTACTTGTCGTCGCCATTGAGAACCCCGAGCACATAGCAGATAATGCGGCTGCCGCCATCAGTCAGAGGTTTCCTCCAGCTGAGCGTACAAGAGTCCTTGGTAACCAGCAAGGTCTTGAAGTCCATGACAGGACCAGGCTCCTCTGCATGAGTAGAAAAGGACCGGTGACCAAAGGGCAGTGAAATTGAAGAGAATAAATGTGTCAGAAATGGTTCTCATCACACCCACCAGATGCTCTGATCGAGTCGGGGGTCTCGCAGCACTCTCCGGCGCCGAGCAGGTTGACGGCTGACACTCGGAAATAGTAGTACCGTCCGGCATTCAAGTCTGACACCTTCAAAGATGTCTTGGTACAATTGTTGGAGACCGTAGACCAGGCCTTCCTCTCAGTGTCTCGCTTTTCCACGATATAGTGGGTGACTTCATAGCCCCCGTCTAGAAAAGGAGCATCCCAGTAGATGGAGGCACTGTCCTTTGTGGTCTCTTTTACCACTAGGTTAATTGGTGGCCCAGGAGTGTCTTAAAAAAAAAAAAGAAATGAAAGAAAGTGAGGGTCTACTCCAAACGTACGTTTTTTTTTTTTTTATCTTTTGCTGCTGATTCAAGATCGGTTGAGATCAAGAAGAAGCAGATTTCTTACCGAGCACCTTGACGATGACGGTGTACATCTTCATACCGGCCACACTCTCCAGGTTGAGAATGTATTTGCCTGCATCATATCTGTTGACATTCTCCACCACCACAGTGGTGTCACTTTTCGTGGACTTGATGACAATGCCTTGGCGATCCTTGATGTTGGTGTTCATCTTGGCCCATATGACCTTGGGCACGGGGTGACCCTTGATTGTGGCATGAAGCTTCATGGTGGCGCCAGCTCGCAGTTCCAGGCCCTCCTTCAACTCAGCACTCAGCTCCGCCTCCGGGGGTACTAGAAGATCATCAAACGCAATTCCCGCTGACTTCCAAAAGCCATGACATCATTCGTTTGAATTGATCTAATGTTAAAATCAGGGCTGCCTCCCTGAAAGGGTAACCTAGTTACTTCACGGATTACTTGCTATGAAATCCAATTGAGCTACTTGACCGATGACCTGATTTTGAAAGTACCTAGATGAAACGACTACGATTTGGCGGCTGCAAGCACCGTCTCAACATAATGATCACCTCACCGGTTTTGCCTTCGTTGCACGTTAGTAACAATATTTTTAGCCTTCACCCTTTGTGATTGTGGGGAATTGATTATTGGTCAACAAGGGCTCATCTCAGACTCTGTCAAAATGTGTTATTACAATTATATTTCATCTCCCTACTGCTCTCCTTCACCAGATGATATATTCTACTCATCTCCTCTTGCTCATCCCTTTTTAGAAGAATTCGTTTTTATATCAACCATTATGACATTAATTGTTAAGACTATCACATTAAGTGAAAAAACACTTCACAACAACCCAGGGCCCGCCCGACTGTGCTTGGGGCCGTGCAACATCATTCCGATTGTCTCCCCATCATTGATGGAAAATGAAAGCTTTGGTATGGATTTTTACATGTGACAATGACAAGAATAGTCATGCAACTTGAATCTGACTACTGGTCCGGAAACACTAACTCATGATCGGCATCTCAAAAAAAACAAAAAACGCCTCAATCTACATTTACCGTGTGCCTCGGTAGGATCCATTATCTTGCATGCCACTTATTCGCCTATAAATTGTGTAAAGCAAAACCTACCTATGATGTCCTTTGCGATGTGCTTGCCAGGCACTTCGACCGGTTCACCAAAGCCCACCTTATTGGCAGCGGTGACACGACACTGGTACTCGGCCTTGTGAATAAGGTTTTGTATGGTGTAGTTGGTGTCCTGCAAGTTCTTGGGAACATTGCATCGGATCCAATCTGCCGTATCTGTCCTCTTGCACTCCACCAGATATCCCAAGATTGGACTTCCACCATTGTTGGCCGGAGCCTTCCAGCGGAGGCTTAGGGTGCTGTAGGTGGTGTCACTCACACGTGGGTCGAGTACAGGGCCCGGGGGAGCTGCGGAAGAGCATTTTGTTCCGAGTTAGAAACAAGTACGCATAAACAAAATAAACTTTTGGAAGTTATGGAACTCACTGATGGGATTTTGTGCAGTAGCAGCATCTGAGGGCTCACTGGGTTTTCCAAGTCCTGCCACATTAACAGCAATGACTCTGAATTCATATTCCACTCCCTCGCTAAGGCTTGTGGCATCAAAGGTCCGTTCCATTAAGGGTTTCCTGTTCATCTTGCTCCAGTTCATCTCCTTGGTTTCCTTCTTCTCGAGCATGTAACCCAGAATGGCGGACTTTCCGTCATCGGTTGGCTCCTTCCAGCTCACTGTCATTGCATCCTTGGTGACGTTGGTAATCACTGGGGCCTCACACTGTCCAGGAACAGCTGGTACACACATACATCAGCACTTTTAGTTGAGCCATTCAAATGACAGGTTAAAAATGGGAATATCTTATAAAAAGAAAAACAAAACAAAAAAACAATATGGACATACTGAACTATATAGTACTTGAGGTAAGCCAAGATGGAACTCACTGAATGGGTTCTTGGCAATGATAGGGGCAGTGATGAGACTGTCTCCAACTCCCCACGTGTTCTCAGCACGGATTCGGAACTGGTATTCATGACCCTCGATCAGCCTCTGCACATTTAGTTCAAGATCTTCACCCTTGATCTTTGAGGTGACCAGAGCCCAAGTTGCCCGGCTGGTCTCACGCTTGTCCAAAATATAATTGGTAACCGGGGCTCCACCATCCTTCAGCGGCGGCTCCCAGGACAATTTTATGCTATTAGCAAACACTTCAACGTATTTGGAACTGGCAGGTGGACCAGGCACATCTGCGCAAGACACAGAGTTCAAATGCATCACTGGACATCAGTCATCGAAGCAAACACACCAATTGGACCAGTTCCAAAAGTATTCACCCAAAACGGTAACATGGATGTCAGCGGTCTTTGAGCCACTGGCATTCTCTGCAAGAATGGTGTAGACCCCAGTGTCCTCCCTGGTGACTGAGAGCATCTCCATTTGGAAGTGGTGTCTCTGTTGGGTGATGACTTGCCCTTGACTTGACCTCAGACTATCATCACCTCTCTTCCATGTGACTTTGGGCATCGGTTTACCAAACACCTCAGCCTCAAGGAGAACCGAGGCTCCGGCCTTCACCTTCAAGCCTTTCTGCATCCTGGGATTAAGTTCTACCCTCGGAGGCACTGTGGTAAACGACATGACCCAAGTTTATCACCCGTCTCAAAGTTAGCTGGACAATAAAAGGTCACTTGGGCGTGTCCCTCTCACCATTCTCAGCACAGACCAGTATTGGGTCTGTGGGCTCTGAGGGTTTGCTAATGTTGACGGCTGTTTTGGCAATGACTCTGAACTGGTACTGTAGGTCTCGCTCCAGGCCAGTCGCAGTGTACTCCTCCCTGGGGACATTCTGGCAAACAGTGTTGCAACGTACCCATGCGTCTCCAGGCACACGCATGGCCTCGACATAGTAGCCGATGATCTTGCTGCCACCGTCGTTCTTGGGCCGGCCCCAAACGAGCGTTACCGAGTTCTTGGTCATGTCCACAACTTCTGGTTTCCCAGGGGTATCTGCAACACAGCGACTTACGTGAGAAAGAGAATTTGGTCAAAATGCTCTTTTGCAGGTGTGGCTTGCTGAACTCACCAATGGGTGTTCTGGCAGTTACAAAATCAGTCTTTGTGCTTGGCTTGCCCTGACCAGCACGATTGATGGCTGACACCCTAAAGGTATACTCGAGGCCCTCAATCAGGCCGGCACAGGGGTACTCGGTGGTGCGTACGACAGTGTCGTTGGCCTTCACCCAGAGGAGGCTGTTTCTTTCTTTACGCTCAATGTAGTAACCTGTGATGGGGCTGCCGCCGTCACACTCGGGTTTATCCCAGGCCACAAACATGCAGTCCTTGTTAGTCTTGTTTATGTGACAGTTAAGAGGTTCACTGGGAACATCTGGTGAGGAAGAAGAAAATCAAACAGAACATTATTTCTGTCAAATGGATGACTTTTACATTCAATGGCCGTGTGAGGTTTTTCCCGAGCTGTGGGCCGGCCAACCGGAGTGAGTGAGCGTGTGGGCCTAAGAGTGAGTCGTCCAGTGGTTGTCCTGTGTCATGTCCTCGGGCAAGACACTTGACGCACCTTGCCTCCAGTGCCACTCACACTGGAGTACGCTTGAAGATGTGGTGTTGGTTGTATGGGCCGTAGCAGCCACGCTTCCCTCAGTATGCTCGAGGGCAGCTGTGGCAACATATGTCGCTTACAATTACCAATGTGTGCCAATGTGAAAACATTTATCCATTAGGAGCAGTTTCAATGTCTCGTTCAGAAGACTGCCATGAAAATCAGAGGCATTATATTATATTATATTATATTATATTATATTATATTATATTAGTATATTATTATTGCCATCTTAAGATAAGAGTAGCTTACAGCTAACAGATAATCGTCGAGATGCTTGATGAAACTTCATGAGAAAATGATTATTTTATGAATGAAGGAAAGAAACCTACCAAAGGGAAACTTGGCAATCATCCTATCAGATTGAATAGGGTCCGACACGCCATAGCGGTTCTCAGCCCGGATGCGGAACATGTACACTTTCCCGGGAACGAGTTTGCCCAGCCTACAGCTTGTCTTCTGGCCGGAGGACACAGCGTTAACCCAGTCACCTCGACTGACATCGCATTTCTCCACCACGTAATTTGTGATTTTGCTGCCGCCGTCCTCCAGCGGTTGGCTCCAAGACAGAGAGCAGGCATCTGAGTCAATGTCACTGATCTCCACGGGACCCGCAGGAGGTCCTGGAATATCTACAACACACATAGATCAAATGTGTGTCAAACCATTCCATACACAATTTACAAAGCCACCATACAGAATAACTAAAGCAAAGAAACAGACCTCTGATGATAATCTTGAGAGACTGGACCGTCTTTGCAGAGCTGTTTTCAGCCACAAGGCTGTAGTCTCCGCTGTCTGTCCTTGAGACATCCTTTATAATCAAGACACACAAATTGCCAGAATGGTGCATGGCCAGACGGCTTGAGGAGACCAGTGGTACGTCGCCACAAATCCACTTGCAGGTTGGAGAAGGTTTTCCAGAAATGACAGCTTCAACTCGGAGTTTGGCTCCAGCTCTTTCACTGACAATGTCTGGCATGACGATCTTTGGCTCCACTGGGGTGGGGTGGGGCGGTCAAATAGATATGAAGAATACATTTTGGGGCAGGTGCGAGCTCATTTTCAATAATTGATCGTATCGACTTCAACTTACACATTTGTTCCTTGATCTCAGTTGGCTCCCTGGTCTCTGTGAACAAGCTCAAACCCATGATGTTCTTGGCGGCCACTCTAAACTTGTACCTCTTGCCTTCTTTCAGACCACTAATGCTGATGCTCAGTCCCTTCACAGTGGTATAGGCATTCCACACCTCCTTCTCAGGCTCCTTGGCCTCCACTTTCATTACTGGAGGCGGAGCTGTCCCTTGTTCTGAGGTCTGCATTTGAGGTGCACAGCATGAATGTCATTTGGCACACAAACCTTTGTTTCACAAATCAATTTGGGAAGATCTTAACACAATTTTAATAAAGCCAATTGCCGGGGGCCAACAGAAAGTGAAAAAGCGGCAAAATCACAAACCTCCACTGGTGCTGGGGGTTGTGGAGGAGGTTTGACTTCGATATATTCAATCACGTAACCGTCAATCTTTGCCCCACCATCCCTTGCAGGCTTCACCCAGCCAATTGTGGCACTGTTCTTTGTGATCTCAAGAATTTCAATCTTCTCACACGGATCAGGTTTGCCTGAAATAATAAAAACATTCAGGTTCTCTATTGTGACAAATGAAAATGGAGCAAGACACAAAGCATAGCAGTGACTGAGTGCCCATTTGTCATTGTGTGATCAAGAAGTCATACTTACTGACAGGATCCGAGGCTAAGTAGGAAGTGGGTGACACCCGGGGAACTCCTGAACCATACTCGTTGACAGCAGTCACTCTGAAGTAGTACTCTGTGCCTGGCACGAGGCCGCTGACCTTGAAGGGAACCTTGTCTTTCTCCACTTCGGCCTTGACTGTCGCCCACGTCTTGCGATCGATTTCACGCTTCTCGACGATATAGTGAGTGATCTCGCTGCCGCCGTCGACCTCTGGAGGGTTCCACGACAGCATTGCTGATGTCTGTCTAATGTCAGAGCCCTCCAGATTCATCACAGGTCCTGGGGTGTCTGTTGGGTGTAGGGAGGGGGTCGGTGCAAACTTCTTTTTAACTCCAGCAAAACAATCACAGAGCAGTGACGGGAAAAGGCAGGACGTACCGAGGACCTTGACGCTGACGAACACAGCTTTTTCTCCAGCGGGACTCTGCACAGTCAAACAGTATTTGCCAGAGTCATCCCGCGTGCTATCCGGAATGACCAGGAAGGTCATCGTGTCGATGATGTCAACGTGACCCTTCCTGACTACATTATCAATGCCCATCCGCCTCCAAGTGACTTTGGGAGGAGGTCTTCCTCTGATGGTAGCGCACAGTCTGATGGGACACCCAGCTCTCACTGTTAGTCCCTGTCTTAAGTTGGCATCTAAGTCGATTTCTGGTGCCTCTGTTAAAAGCAAAACGTGGATTTATAGACATGTTTGTTTATGAATACAGTCATCTAAGTCAGGAGGTAGCCAAAGCAACCCTTACCAAGTATCTCCTTGGGATTCACAGCTGTTCCCAGGTCACAGGGCAGACTCATGCCCACCTGGTTCTGAGCTGACACTCTGAAGTCATACAAAAGTTTCTCGTCAAGACTCGTGACTGTGAACTCACAGAAGACAAGCTGAGCAGCCACATTGCAGCGTTTCCAACTGTCGTCTCCTTTCTTGGCACTTCCCTTCACCCTCATCTCAACAACGTAGCCAATGATGGGCGCTCCACCATCGGACACAGGCTTGGTCCATCCTAGAGTTACAGTGGACTTGGTGCTGTCCAAGACCTTCAAGTTGGTGGGTGGTGCAGGAGGCTCTGTAAGAAAACACACACACACACACAGGTTGAAGTCACGCAGAACCAACACTAACAGGTGGTTAAAAGAAAACCAGCCACGCCATACCGATTGCGTCCTTTGCCGAAACGGAACGCGAGGGTTTGCTTGCACTGCCGACTCCAATTTCATTGACAGCTTTCACTCTGTATTGGTATTCGTGCAGGGGCAGCAGTCCTGTTACGGTGAAGCACGTCGTTGGCATTGCCTCCTTGTTAATGGTGGACCACCTTACAGCATGCTCCTCCTTCTTTTCCAACATGTAACCAGTGACTGGCTTCCCACCATCTGTGTCAGGCTCTGACCACTGCACTGTCATCTCCTCCTTGGAAATTCTGGTGACCTCCGGTGCCTCAGGTGCTCCTGGAACACTAAACTTGGTGCCAGCGACAATGGCCTCGCTCTCCACAGCAGGGCCAGGACCCATTTTATTCTCTGCACGAACTCTAAAGATATATTCATTTCCCTCAACGAGACGAGTCACGTTGGCCTTGTTGGTGATGACGGCATTTGAATGAACGGACCAGACACCCCTCTTGGTGTCGCATTTCTCTATGATGTAGTTATAGATCTCGCAGCCTCCGTCGTCCTCTGGAATGTTCCATGCCAAACGGCACCTGTCAGTGGTAACGCCTGACACCTTAAGGTCACTGACCGGGCCGGGCCTGTCCAATACATTGACCTTGGCATGCGCGGAGCATGTTCCTGCCCTGTTGGCTGCAGTGACGACATATTTGCCACTGTCTGTACGCCGAGCTGTAGTCAGAAGCAGCTTTGAGAAGTCAACGCCGGTTTCGATCTGAAGCCTGGAGCCCTTTTTGAGCTCCCCGGTGCTATCATCCTTGGTCCATTTGACATCAGGTTGGGGTTTGCCTTTGACCATTGCCTCGATGGGAATTGAGTCCCCTGCCTTTACCACAAGGTTTCCATCCAGTTTGATTTTGATCTCTGGCTCTACAAGCTGCTCCTTGATGACGACTTCTGCTGTGGTCACCCATTTGCTTTCACCGCCGTCATTTTTCGTCTGAACTCTGAACTGGTAGACCTGGTTTTCAATGCACCTGTCAGCCATAAAGTGAGTCTCTTTTATTGCACCTTTATGAAGTCTCTCCCACTCTTCAGCCTCCTTTGGCTTCTTCTCCACATGGTAAGCCAGGTTACGACTACCGCCGTCGTAGTCGGGCTTCTTCCATTTGAGGAAGCAGAAGGTCTTGCCAATCTCCGCTATATGGAAGTCGATCGGTTCACCAGGTTTCTCAATGGGGTCAATCGCCAAAACGGCCGTCTTGGTCTCTGTGGGTGGTCCAACACCGATCTTGTTTTCGGCACTAACACGGAAAAAGTACTCGCAGCCCTCCGAGAGAGGCGCCTTCATCAGACGCTTTGTACAGTCATTGGAAATTACCGTCCACCCCCTCTGGCTCGGTTGTCGGCTCTCAATAATGTACTGGGTGATCTCTGTGCCTCCATTGTCCTCTGGATTCTCCCAAGACACCATGCAAGAGTTCTTGGTCACATAAGCCACCTTTATATTTTGGCAAGCTCCAGGTGTGTCCAGGACATTGACAATAATGGTGGCTTGTGCCTGTCCGCTGCTGTTTTTGGCAACAATGGCGTATTTGCCATAGTCGGACCTGACGGCATCATTAATGACCAATTCACACAGAGGATAGTTGTTGTTCAGCATCGTGCGTTTGTCTCGAGACAAGGCTCTGGCGTCCTTGGTCCAGGCGATCTCTGGGTCAGGTCTGCCCTTAACTCTGGCCATCAAACTGATGATCTGTCCTGCCCTTACAGTCAGAGAGTCACGGCACGATACGTCAACGACAACCTCTGGAGGAACAAGAATGTCCTTCGCCAAGATGGTCTCGCTCAGTTCCCGGGGTTCGCTCTCTCCGACCTTGTTTGTGGCTCTGATTCGGACCCTGTACTCCATACCTTCAATGAAACCTGGTACTCTGTAGGCACACATCTTGACGAGTTCCTTGTTAACCCTGTCCCACTGAGCAGATCCTGACTTTTGAATCTCTACAACATAGCCCAGGATAGGGCTGCCACCATCTCTTGTGGGTTTGGTCCAGCAGATATCCGCATACAACTTGCTCCAGTCCTTTAGTTTAGGATTTCCAGGAGGTCCCGGCTTGGTGATGGGCCGGGTCGCCCTGATGGGATCAGAGGTGAGCGATGGCTCACTGACACCGGCAATGTTTTCAGCAAATACTCTGAACTCATAGCTGTTGCCTTCAAGTAGGCCCGAAACCCTGTATCTGAGATCCAGCACGGGAGTTTTATTGACACGAATCCACTTTCCTGTCATCTCTCGGCGTTCAATCACGTAGCCACTGATAGGACTACCTCCGTCGTGGTCAGGCAGGGACCATTCCACTGTCACAGCATTCTCTGTGATATCAGAGCACACCGGGAGGCCCGGTGGACCAGGAGGGTTGAACATGTGCTTGGCAATGGTCGGGGGACTCTCAAGTCCGACACCGATTCCGATTTTGTTCTCGGCACGGATACGAACCACGTACTCACGACCCTTCTCCAGGCGTGACACCTTAGCTTTGGTACCGATACCGCTCGAACTTACAACCGACCAAGGCTCCCATGATTTCTTCACATCCTTCTTTTCAACCACATAGTTGGTGATGGGGGTACCACCGTCATCCTTGGGTGGCCTCCATTGTATCATCATATGATCAGGGGTTACTTCTAAGATGTTAATTGGTCCGACGGGTGCCCCTGGAAGATCAAGCACAGTGACGTGCAGAGCGACAGTCTTGCTGCCTGCAGGGTTGGACACAGTGAGGATGTACTCGCCCGTGTCTCCTCTCTTGCATTCTGGTATGGTGAGAGTGGATGTGGATCCAGTGGATTCTATCTTATAGTGACCTTCTGATGTAATTTCCTTGCCATCTGTCATCCACTTGGCAGTGGGGATGGGGATCCCCTTCATCTTGGCAGGCAGTACAATAGTGCTGCCTACCTTCACAACAATACCCTCGATAAGCTTCACATCGACTTCAATGGCGGGGGGCACTGAAAGACAAAGGAAAAGCATTCGTGTGAGGAATTTCAACGGAATGAAGCACTGCAGCTGTTCTTCAGTCCAAAACGGAGACGTCTTACGTGTCTTTTCCTGACAGGTGACGGGAACACTGGTGTCAGGACGACTCACGCCAATAGCGTTCTGAGCCATGACCCGGAAGCGGTAGGTCTTGCCTTCCCCGAGACCGCTGACATGTGCATGGTTACTGCTGACGGTCTTATAGGAAACCCAATCTGGCTGAGTCTCTTCCTGGTACTCAACAATGAAGCCTGTGATTTCACTTCCCCCGGTGCGATCGGGCCACTCCCACTCTAACCACACCTCTGTCTTGTCTGCATCAGTGTGGTGTAGGTACTTTGGGGGGCCAGGTGGATCTAAATAATGGAGACAGATTTGTAGTTTGTTGGCCCGGAAGTTAGAAATGGTACACGCAACACGGTGCTACCTTGACTTAGTGGCACAATTTAAGCTTTTCATGTTGCAAGCCGTCGCTTGGTCAGTCTTTTTGCTTTGCGTCGCAAGTTGTGGGTGAGTTTCAGATGAGCCACTGCGAGAGTGAAGTGATTTAAAAAAAAAAAAAAAAAAAAAACTGGGACAGTCAAGGAACCTTAACGCCCATGCTTTGGGGCCCTAGGGGTACGTGAGCGCATTGCACGGGGTACGTGGAAGTACTTCATTTATTTACCAGACCGGCGTACACACCTCGAGTGTCTCATTAAAGCTCAGATGAAAAAAAAGTAAAAGTGTCATAGTGGGTCTGAATATAATTCATGTTCAGGCTTTTGTTCCTTGTATTTCAAATTCAAATGCTTATCTACTGTCCTCTCACTAAGACGCACGGGTCGAGGCGCGTTCGGAAATTTGCGGGCCTCCGCGCGCCGGTTCGCTCTGAGTGTTTGGAAACTCGGCGTTGCTCAGATTTGACATTCGGTTATTCAGAGTGCACCAAAAATGTAGTGCTGGCACTTCGGCATGGGACACCACGCGCCAGTGCCGAATGACGGTGGCGCACACTCTGCCTCTCTAAACACAGGCATCAGAGTGAATTTCCAGAGATGAGTAAACTGAGTTAGGAGAAAAATCACATTCAGGATTCAGGACAGGACTGAAACAGAAAACAGCGTTGCACTCACAGAGTGGATCGACAGCCTTGATGGGAGTTTTTGTGGTCACATAGTCACTCCTGCCAAACTGGTTTTCGGCTGCCACTCTGAACAGGTACTGGATTCCTTCCATCAGATACATGGCCATCAAACTCCGCTTCTTGTTGGCCGCGGAGACCGGGACCCACTGCTCAGCGGCGACATCCTTCTTTTCCACGACGTAATGTGAGACAACAGCACCGCCGTTGTCCTCTGGAGCTTTCCACGTCAAGTAAGCGGACTCGCTGGTCACCTCGGAGACCGCCAGGTCTCTCGGCGGTGATGGTTTGTCTGAAGGGAAAACAAGGGATGGAATTTGAGCTGAAGAGATGTTGCTCCAACATAGGATAAAAAACATTAAAAAAAACAAAGAAGGGAAAGAGCATATCATTCACAAATATTGATGGTATTGACTCACTCAGAACCAGAACAGCAACCATGGCCGTTTTCTTTCCGGCAGCATTTTCCGCCGTGAGAGAGTAGTTGCCGGAGTCGGGGCGGACGCACTTGGGGATGAAGATTTTGCTACCGGCGGACGTGACAGCGACAGTGATATGAGCTGGCATTTGGCCATCGTTTTTCTTCCAGGTAACGGTGGGCGTGGGCACACCCTTGATCATCGCACTCAAGGTGATGTCTGTGCCCAGCATGGCCAGATGGTCACGCACCATGTTAGCATCCAGCAGCAACTCTGGTGCCTCTGCAGAGGGAGGCAAGACAGAGTGTTCAGCCTATTGGCTCTCAGGATATGTGGTATGGAAAACAGAGAGACATGTCGAACACAGACATATAAAAAGAAGACAAAAAAAGAAAGAGAATCATACCCAGTCTGTCATGAACCTTGACAGTCTGTTTGACATAGGCTGGGTCAGATTTGCCGGCGGCGTTGACAGTGTAGATCCGGAAGGCGTACTCTTGGCCATCACTCAGCCCTGTGACTACATAGTGCAGGTCAGGGCACTGCTCTGGATGTTCATTAGCCTGAATCCACTCAATGGAACCTGGCTTCTGGTACTCGACCAGGTAGCCTAATATCCGTCCTTTTCCATCATGGCGGGGCTTCTGCCATTTGAGACTCACAGATTCTTTTGTCTTGTCGTAGGCCTCGGGGGTCACTGGAGGACTAGGGCGCACTGCAGAGAATGGACAACACGTATGATTCTAGCTTACGTCATTGCGGTATAATGAGGTAGGTCTGTTTGCGGCTTTAGTCACACGAACCGATGGGATCTTTGGCAAGAATGGGCTTTGAGGGTTCACTCGGGTCTCCGGTTCCTAGCTCATTTTCAGCCATCACACGGAATTCATATTCACAGCCCTCCACCAGGTCCTGGACTCGATACTGAGTAGCAGGGTACAAGGGTTCTCTTGTTGCTCTTGACCACCTCTTGGCAGTGGGCTCCTTCTTCTCCAGTATATAGTTGGTGATGGGCTTTCCTCCATCACGGGGCCGGTTCCAGAGCACCAGTGCGTTGGTAGCGTACACCTCCCTGACGGTCGGAATCTCAGGGGCCTCTGGAACTCCTGCAGAAAAGCCACAGCAAAATGTGGTAAAACATTGGTCATTTCAAAGTTGATATCGCTCGGTGGCCTCAAAGGCTACCGTTTAACTACCGCCCAGCCGCTAGGCGCTCCCCTTCGGGCGGGTCCCACCTCCAAACCAGGCTCCAGAGTGGGTCCAAAATACTCACTGAAGACAAAATACTCACTGAATAGGTCTTTTGCTCTCATCTCCTCAGAGTCCAGTGGGTCGCTGATACCATACATGTTCTCAGCACAGATTCTCATGATGTACTCTCTTCCCTCTGTCAGTTTGGGGATCTGAAATGATCAAACAAACGTTTTCCTAGCATCCACATTCTGAAAACATATTTCTGAAATGATTTCCTAGCATCCGCATTCTGAAACCACACATTTGATGGCTAATGCACATGCGCCAACCTTGCATGTGGTCTTGGTGTTTGCTGAAGTGACAGTGGTCCACATTTCTCTGTTTGCGTCCCTTTTCTCAATGATGTAGTTGGAAATCTCTACGCCGCCGCTGTCCAGAGGAGGTTTCCAAGAGATTACCATGTAGTCACGGTGCACCTCCTCAAAGACAACTGGACCCACGGGAGGCGATGGACGGTCTGCGTAGACGACAGAAACTTGAGTGTTCTTTCACGACAATTACCGTAATGTAACAGAAATGAGATAACGGAACGGTACAGAACAGTATATTGGCCCAGCCACTACGCCTTTGCAAGTTGTAAATATGAAGGAAGGTCAGGATGAGTTTCAAGCTCATACCGACAACTGTGACGTTGCAGACTCCCTTTCTGGACCCGGTGCTGTTCTCCACCGCCACCACGTATCGACCGCTGTGGTGGCGCTGTGCCTTCATCACACCCAGCGACATTGTGGTCAGCGTATTCTTGAACATGACGTGCTTGTCGGCCTTCAGCTCTTCGTCGTCTCGGTACCACACGATGGATGGAGAAGGCTTGCCGGTGTAGCGACCCTGCAGCAGGAAGCTCTCGCCGACACGGACGATGAGTTTGTCGCGGAAGTCCAACTCGATAGTCGGTGGCTCTGGAGCAGGTCACGCAAAAGTAGTCGGTGAGTTCTGAGAACTCCGGCACACCAGAACTGGTTTGAGATAGGTTGCTTACCGAGTTCATTCCTGCAGGTGACTGGTCTGGAGCAAAATGAGGGTTTACCCTGCCCGACTTCATTGACAGCGCTAACTCGGAACTCATAGGTGTCGCCCTCCTTCAGTCCGTCAAAAGTGTACTTCCTTTCCATCAGCTTTTCCTTGGTCAATCGAGTGAACTTTTCTTTCCCAATCAAACGAGCCTCCAAGACATACATGACGATCTCGGAGCCACCGTCAAACTTAGGCGCTCTCCATGTGACACCGATCAAATCTTTGGTGACCTTGGTCACCTCGAGCTCCTCGGGTCGGTCAGGCACACCTGAACGTGCGGAGACAAGACAGAAATGTTCATTCGTGTTCTTAGGGATCTTAAGAGGGCTTTGACTTTGAATGAAATCTACATTACATTGGATTTGATTGGAAACGTGATGATGCATTTCCTGAGCAGAAAGCAAAATGTTTGCATGGAAACTTAAGAGGGTTTGACTTTGAATGACAGCTACATTTTCATTGGGTTTGATTGAAAACTTGATGCATTTGCCGAGCACAAAGCAAAATGTTTGCATGCAAACTTCAGAGGGCTTTGACTTTGAATGACATCGACATTACAATGGATTTGATTGAAAACATGATGATGCAAAAGGTTTGCATGGGAACTTGGTATTCACTCACTCAATGGTTCCTTGACGATGAGCTCGGCCGCCGTCTCCATGAAGGGTCCGATGCCAATGGCGTTCTCTGCGGCAACTCTGAAGAAATACGCTTGGCCCGAGGTGAGGCCGGAAGCCACGGCATTCTGTCTGCTGGCGGTGAACGAGAGCGACGTCCAGGCTTTTCTCTCGGCTTCACGCTTCTCAATCACGTAATTACTGATGGGAGAACCGCCGTCGTTCTCTGGGAAGTACCAGTTGATCTTGCAGGAATCATTGCTCAAGTTCTCTGCAATCATAGGGATGCCTACGGGCCCAGGAACGTCTGGTGGAAGATGCAAAAGGTTTGCGGGAATTGCAATAAACCCAAAGTTTGCGGTCAGTTTCCGAGGACCAGAACATCTTATATGCATTGTGCAGAATGACTCACCCAGCACTTCCACTGTGACGTTCTTCGTCTTCTCCCCTGCGGCATTCTTCGCAGTCAGCGTGTAGATGCCGAGATGCCTTCTGGTGCACCCTTTGATGACCAAAGATGAGCTGATGGCTGTTGTTTCCACCTTGGCCTCAGGGGGTAGAGCCATTCCATCCCTGCTCCAGGTGACTTCTGGTGATGGCTGACCAGACACGTAACAGATGATCCGGATCACCCCACCGGCGTGGACCACCAACCGCTCCTTGACCGAGGCATCCAAATCAACCTCAGGAGCAACTGAAGACAAAAGTTTCATTAAGCTGATAGATGAAGATTGTCGGAAATCAGTGGGTTTTTTTGCTATTCACGGCACACTTACCGTTTCTGTCGCTGAGCTCCAGCACCTCAAGAACTTCACCTGGTTCACTAACACCAGCGAGGTTGAAGGCCGTGACTCTGAACCTGAACTGACCGCCACTCTTCAGACCAGCAATCACAAAGCGGGTGCCACGGATTTCTGTGTCTTTGGCCTGGAACACAAAACAAACGTGCCCACCATTTGTCGCGGGTAGAGCGAGAGGAAATCAAACATCATCATGATCATATGTTTTGAAAATCTCATCTCTCGGCGCGTTCTTCCAGCAGATTGAGAGAGCTGCTAAAATCAGTCTAAACTGGTCGATTTCTATTTTGTCGGACCAAGCTTTTTGTCACCTTGATCCAAGCCTCGGTGCCTTCCTCCTTGTACTCCACCCAGTAGCCGAGAATTTTGGAGCCTCCGTCTTTCAGCGGGGGGATCCACTCCAGATCCACGGTTGACCTTGTCCAATCTGAAACCTTTGGTGTTGGAGGAGAGGGCGGGGCTGGAGAAAGGGAGAGCATTGTTCATTTAAAGACAGAGCTACTGCTATGTTTATCGGATGACCCAGAGTGTGGTGAACGCTTACAGATGGGGTCTCTGGCAAAGTTGGGATCAGTCGGAACGCTGGGGAGTCCAGGTCCCGCAGCATTGATAGCTGTAACTCTGAAGATGTACTCGGAACCCTCAATGAGTCCGTTCACTGTACATGATTCACCCAAGCCCATGGGTCTGATAGGGTCACGGGTGACACGTGCCCAGCGTTTCCCGGTGGTCTCCTTGCGCTCCAACCAGTAACCGGTGATTGGCGTGCCGCCGTCATCTTCGGGCTCCTCCCAAGCCACGGTCATGGAGTCCAGGGTGATGCCGGACACTGTTGGCTTTTCGCATTGGCCGGGCACAGCTGCAGAACGGAAGGACCATTTTTCATTTGGATGCAGGAGTGTGGATGTGTAGCCCACGTGAGCTCAGGTGGACTTACTATAGAGGTTTCTGGCTACTTCTGGATCACTGTCTAGCGGTTCGCCGACACCATACTTGTTCTGGGCCATAATGCGGAAAACATACTCGTGGCCCTCCATCAGGTTCTCCACTGTCCAGATGCGTTCTTTGGGCTCGCTGGTGACAGGGACCCAGGTATTTCTGTTGGCCACCCGCCTCCAGATGACATAATTGGTGACTTTGGAGCCCCCGTCATCACTTGGTGGCAGCCAGGAGAGAGTGATTCTCTCAGCCCCAACCTCCTCAAACTTAATGGGAGCAGAGGGAGGACCGGGACGACCTGGTGGAACAACAACATTTAATAATGCGGCGTACGACGACGAGGTTGCAAAACCGGGATACGAAAGGTGTTCAGGGTTGACCAGGTGTAATCAAAGTGTCATCAAAAATGTCATCTCAAATCGTGTTTGAGAAACCACGTGGACACTGATGATACATACCGAGCACGTTGAGCCTCATCTCTTTAGAGGCTTTGCCGAGGCTGTTGGAGGCCACGAGTGTGTAAAGGCCGGTGTCAGGACGTTTGCCCTGCTGTATCAACAGTGTGCAGCTGTCGTCGGACACTATCTTGTTGATGTGCTCATCGTAGCAGACCTCTGCCTTGCTGTCGGACTTGTGAGGTGGGGCCTTGTACCAAGTGAGCGTGGGGAACGGGCAGCCGCGTATCCTGGCCACAATCCTGATGTCACTGCCTTGCTCGGCCTCCATGAACTCCCTTAGTTCAATGGATGGAGCGCCTGGAGGTTCAGTGTGATGTCACAGAATGTTCACCGCAGAATTTGTGTATTTGTAAACTTCGTGGTTGACTGGACATGAAAATGAACTGTTCCTTATCAACTGTACTTACAGGTCTGGTCCCGCATGAGAATGGGCCCGGCAGTAGAAGATGGTCGGCTCGGTCCAGCCTGGTTATAAGCGATCACTCTGAACTCGTACTCATCGCCCTCTGTCAGGTCCTCCACCTTAAAGCTCGTGATATCAATGTCCCTCCTGTTACACCTGCAGTCAGTCGTGAAATTTGAAACTACTGCATCGCCAACAAACAGCTTGTCTTGTCTTCCAAGACGGTTTACCTCCTCCAGGACTCTTTCTGAGTCCCACTGGCATCCCAGCAGAGTAGGTCGACACTATAGTGAGTTACAGGTGATCCACCATCGTTTTTGGGAGGCTTCCATGTGAGGCTCACTGTTCCCTTCCTCACACTTTCAATTTTAAGCCTGGTTGGGGGATCTGGGGGATCTGAAAGCACAGGAAACGCACAGAGGAAACTCAGTCACAAGTCCCCAGAATAAAGCGGAGGCTCAAACAGAGCACGGACGTACGGATAGGATCTCTGGCTGTGGTTCCCTCGGTGGTTGCGACGTAGGGCCCAAAACCGAATCGATTCTCGGCACGGATGCGGAACAGGTATTCCTGACCTTCAATCAGGTCTGGAACCACGAGTGACTGCGCAGCACAGGATGGATTCACCTGAGTTGATGAGATCAGGGTAGAGAAATTTGAGTCACTCAGTTTGTGTTGTATCCAGGTGTTTTCTGGACACTTGTCATAGTTTGTTCAGGACCTTGTTATATTCTGCATGGGGGTCCAACAAAAGAGCCAATTCATTATCGTGCCTTTTAGTTAATAATACATGTCAAAGCACTATCAGCAAGGATGCGCTTTACCTTTGTCCAGGCTTTTCCCACCACAGTCTTCTTCTCAATGAAGTAGCTCTTCACCCTCTCTCCTCCATCGTTCTCTGGAGGTTTCCAGGTGAGTCGGCACGTACCTCTGGTCACGTCGCTCACCTTCAGGTCTCGAGGAGGTCCTGGAAGATCTACGGTCCAGTTGAAAAATGACATTTTGTGATCTTTTCTGCTTTTAGTCGTGAAAAGTGAGTTAGAGTTGAGCAATTTCTATTACAGACCAAGGATGTTGACTCGCACTTTGACGACTTTGTGTCCGGCTGGGCTCTCTGCATTGATGATGTAGCGGCCAGCGTGGTTCATTTTGCACTCAGGAATGATGACCACGGAGGTTGTGTCGGTGGAGTGAATCTACAGTGAGGAATGTCCAAATTCAGTCTAGAAATACCTCTCGCTGTTGACGTGGTACTCATGGAGGAAATCATACAGCCTAAACCGTCATCGATGTCATTTTACCTCTGAGCCGACGGGGAGTGTGTGGAGTTCATTTTTCGTCTCGGTCTCGGCCGTTCCGTCGAAGGTCCAGGTTACCTTAGGCGTTGGACGCCCGCTGATGCTGGCAGGGATCCTGATTGTGGTTCCAGCCCTGCAGTTCAGCAGGTCGTGGGCACTCACGTCCAGTGACACGGTCGGCTCAACTAGAGGACAGACGCGGTGAAGGATTGAAACAAGCTACTACAATTGGGCAAACAAGCCACAGCGTTCTTACCAAGGATATCCTGAACAAGGACGTCTGCAGTCCTGGCAGGCTCCGAACTGCCTGCAGCGTTCACAGCGTAGATCCTGAACTTACACTTCTTGCCCTCCTTCAGGTCGGGAACAGTTATCACAGTGGATGGGTGGAGTTTTTCATCAGGATTCACTCTTTTCCAATCAGGGGAGCCTTCCTCGTGAACCTCAATAATGTAACCCTTGACGGGGCTGCCACCATCCCTGTCTGGGGGACTCCAGGTGAGTGTGACACTGTTCTTGGTCTTGTCTTTGACCTCAGGGAATCCGGGTGCAGTAGGAGGGTCTGAGGGCCGGAAAAGGTCAAGATTTCATTGTGTGGCACAAACTCAACTTCAGTGTTGTGGGGAAAAAGCCAAAAGTGGCAGCACTTAATAATAATAAAATGAGGGAGCGTTCCAAATTCAGTTAGTCAAAATATTAAACAAGAGGGGCTCAAAAAGTCAAGACTCACTGCATGGGTCCACGGCGAAGCGGCACTCTGTGGACTCGCTGGGCGGCCCAATCCCTGCGGCATTGCTTGCTGCCACCCTGAATTGGTATTCGGTTCCTTCGATGAGCTTGAGGACAGTGTACTGCAGGGCCTTCACGGCCGGTTTGGTGACTGGGCAGCGATTAACGCGCCCCCAGTACACAGCTCCACGTTCCCTCTTCTCCAGCCAGTAGCCTTGTATGGTGGAGCCACCGTTGTCGAGCGGAGGATCCCAGGCTAGAGTCATTGTGTTGGATGTGGCGGCAATGATCCTGGGGTTTTGCGGCGGTCCCGGGAGTCCAAACGGATCCTTCAGTTCTACCTTCTCGGAGTCACAGCCGTCACTGACGCCGTATTTGTTTTCCGCCCTGATTCTGAATTGGTAGTGGCCATTCGTAATCAGTTTGTAGACCTGAGTGGGCAAATGGCAGACCACGAGAGTTCGTCCACGTGACGTGAATGCACCTGGCCAACGTGTGGACGTGTCGGCACTCACCCCGTAGCGACGATCGATTAGGTTTGAGGTCACGGCTTCAAAGTCTGATTTCTTCTTGCTGGCATCTCTGCGTTCGATGATATAGTTGGTGATCTCACTGCCTCCGTTGTCTTCGGGGGCATCCCAGGTCAGGTAGCAGGAGTCCGCCTTGATGTCCGAGACCACAATGTTCCTCGGGGGAAGAGGGCGGTCTGCAAACAAGAGGACCTCAGGTCAGACAAGTGACGCTCTGCATCGACAGTCCCCGCCTGCCTCTGAACGTGTCCGTACCGAGGATCTCCACACGGATGACGTGCTGAGCTTTGCCGTGGCTGTTTTCGGCTAAAAGTTTGTAATTGCCTTTGTCTTGCCTGATGGTTTCCGGCATGGAAATGGTTGTCCTCAACGTTGTGCGATTTACCTGGTAATTGAAGAATTGGCAAACAACATCCAGTGTCAGTGAGGGACACGAAAAATACTACAGTCATTGAAGAAGGTGTACACAAAGAAGCACAGAATGAACTCCATTTCAAAAGAGTGCCTGCTCACCTCCTCAGTTTCCATCGTCATCCCTTTTTCACACTTGTCCATCACCTCGTCGTTTTTCATCCATTTGATTGTCGGAAGGGGAAGTCCCTTAACCTCAGCTGGAATGTCGACGGCCGAGCCTTTCTTCACAACGATTGCGTTACTCTTGAAGTACTTCAGAATTGTAATAAGTGGTGCAACTGTAAAATCAAAAGGTGACACATTTTGTTGGAGGTGTCCAAACAATCGATAGCTGCTTTGGTGACGTACTTTCATCATCCTGAATCTTGGCCGCGATGGGCTTGGACGGCGGGCCGTGGCCGACCTCATTCACAGCTTTGACCCGGAATTCATACTCCTGGTTCTCTGACAAGTTCTCGATGACACCGGTGCACTTGGTAAAGATCTTGCGGTTGGCCGGCTCGAACTCGTTGTCGTCCGATCTCATCTTCTCCACGTAGTAGCCAATGATGGGGCTACCACCGTCGCTGCGTGGTGGCTGCCAGGCCAGCGTGATGGTGTTCTTGCTTCTGTCTGTGGAGTGTAGCTTCTCAGGAGCAGACGGTGTACCTGTAGGGAAACGTCAGAGAACGACTTTCAATCGGAACTGCTCCAAGTCATTCAGTGTGCTTCAACGTGAACATTTGGCAGCACCTTTGGGATCCTCGGCTAGAATGGGCCCAAGGTCCGCAGGAATGCCATCTCCATACTTATTCCGGGCAACGACCCTAAAGTCGTATTCCTCGCCCGCCAGCAGTCCCTGCACGTCGTATTTGCAGGACGCCACCTCAACGGGCTGGCGGAAAAGCTTCATCTTAGCATCCTTTCTCAGGACCTCGTAGCCAATGATGTCGCTTCCGCCGTTGTCCACTGGATCGGACCAGGTGAGAGTGATATTTTTCTTGGTCACCGTCACAGTCTTCAAGTCGACAACAGGCCCTGGGACATCTGCACGAAATCATAAAAACAAAAAAAGACAGGGATGTAAAGTATGGAATAGTCGAAGGAAAGAGAAATAGAAAATAATCATTTTGGAGAAATCTCTCGTCAAATGAATGACACTGACCCATGACGTCGACTTTGGTTTCGGCAGCATTAGTCCCACTGCTGTTGGTGCCCGAAATCTGGTACTTGCCATGATCTGCCCTTACTGTCTTCTTGATGACCAGACAGCTATTCTTGCCTTCTGTCTCCACAATCATTCTCTCTTTGTCAATTTCAGCATCATCTTTGGCCCACTTGACCTCAGGCTGCGGGCGGCCAGTCACCACTGCGGGAAGCTTCAGTGACTCGCCGGCCTTTATCATGATGCCGTTCTTCACGGAGATGTCGAAGTCAACAGCGGGAGGTTCTGAAGACCGCAGAGAAGGACAACACGTATTTTTAAGATGACAACCAGAGATTTGGCCTAAGCTCTGCCTTGCTCTTGTACCTTGTGGCTCCTTGACAGTGACGGGTTCTGTGACTCCGGGGGCTCCAGGACCCGCATCGTTGACGGCGACCACTCTAATGTAGTAATCGGTCCCTTCGGTCAGACCTGTGACAGTGTAGGTCAGCTCCTTGCACCTGAACTCTGTGCTGCGAGTCCAGTTCTTCTCCCCAGCCACCACCTGATGACACAGGAAGAGCGATTTAGCCTGGAATGGCACGCGTCAGGTATCACCCAGAATAGTTTGCTGTTATTGTTTAGCAGCTTCATGAAATCAAGGCAACACCAGAACCTTCTCAACGTGATAGCCCAAGATGTCCCCTCCTCCATTGTACAAAGGCGGCTTCCAGGCCACAATGACAGAGTCTTTCCCGGTGTCTACGATCCATGGTGTTGGAGGACCTGGAGGCACTGAAGTGGCCAATACGGGTAAGCGGTTACCATGCAGGTCTTTGAGATTATAATGCTGCACATCCACTAAACGTCTTGAATATTATTTGAACGCTAATGAGGTCTCGTTTCAATTTTGTTCTGCCGGCATCAAACAAAATTATGATCTCGTATCACTCCTCATGAAACATGGAAAACAACAGTTTCTCGTACGTTAATAACGCTTGGATTTTACAAACAGGAAGTGAACAATCTACTTAGTTGGGAATGGCTGCTACTTCCACAGTTGGATGACTTACGGATGGCGTCCATAGCAACGATGCGGTCCGTGGGCTCACTAAAAGGTCCAGGTCCGGCCAGGTTCTCGGCACACACCCTGAAGATGTAGGTTAGGCCCTCCATCAGGCCGCTAGCTTTCACTTCCAGAGAGTTGAGGAGCGTGCGGTTAACACGAGTCCAGTGTTTGCTGTTCACTTCTTTTCTCTCGATCCAGTAGCCCAAAATGGGACTACCATTGTCCTTTGGCTCGTGCCAGGTAATGTGGGCGGAGCTTGCCGTCACCTCGTGAACTCTTGGGGTGTTGGGTGCATCAGGAGGATCTGATGGGAAAATCAGTGGTTCCAAAGTTAGATCAGAAGAGCATCAGATAGCCGCAGCTCACCCCCAACGCTGCAGCTGGGTCTGTGTTGTTTTGTTAGTTAGTTAGTTAGTTAGTTAGTTAGTTAGTTAGTTAGTTAGTTAGTTAGTTAGTTAGTTAGTTAGTTAGTTAGTTAGTTAGTTAGTTAGTTAGTTAGTTAGTTAGTTAGTTAGTTAGTTAGTTAGTTAGTTTGTTTGTTTGTTTGTTTGTTTGTTTGTTTGTTTGTTTGTTTGTTTGTTTGTTTGTTTGTTTGTTTGCAATATTGCCAATGTTTGATGTGATATAGTAGTCTGTCGTAGTATTGTTATTTTATGTCATATGTTCTGTAAAGCGCTTTGTTACGGCTGTAAATCCCTGGCGTGACAACCTCTCAAAAAGAGCCATATCAATTCCAATCTTAATATCATTGAATTGAACTGAATCAAATTGTTCCATTTTACAATTGAAGCGTTCTGAATCAGTTTGCAGCCCATATATGGTACCCAGGAAATTGCCTATTGGAGTGATGCTCATCCCTAATTGTAACTCTCAAAAGATTTGAGATTCAGCTTTCTTGTGTTTCGTCAACTGTTAGGTCAAATCAACCACACCCTAACCCTAACCTTTTGCTATTAGAGAAGACAAAGAATGAGAAATATCTGTCAAAAACCCTCGATTATCATTTCAACGTCATATTGACAGCGCTTACCAAACAGGTTCTTGGCAACCTGCGGTTCAGACACCAAAGGTGGTCCGCATCCAAATTTGTTCTCGGCGCTAACTTTGAAGATGTACTCCTTCCCTTCAATTAGTTTGGTGACGGGGAAGCTGGTAGTCTTCGAGGTTGAGGTGATAGTGATCCAGCCAATGTCATCGCTCTTGTTATCCTTTTTCTCCAGGATATAATTCAGGATCTCACTGCCACCGTCATCCTCAGGAGGCTGCCAGTTGCACACAACGGAGGTGTTCCTGATATCATCGAAGGTGAAGTTGATAGGTGGACCGGGTTTGTCTGCAGCATAAAACGTCATCAGAGCCAAACATTCAAAAATGACTTGTTTTGTGTGGTAAATACCATTTCAAAACCTTTTTTCTTTTTTGTTTTCTTTTGGGGGGGGGGACATGGTTACAAGTCTAAGGTCAAACTTACCGAGGACATTAACGATGCATGAGGCCGTGGCAACGCCGTGAGTATTCTCAACCTGGATGGTGAAGTTGCCATGGTCTGCTCTGATGGCCTCTCGGATCATCAAAGCGGAGTGACCCTTCTTTGTCTGGTCCAAACCAAGGCGCTCTCGCAGCGGCGTCACAAACTCTTCCTTGGCTTCAAAAACCTGGGAGAAAGTAGAACACCCACCTTGAATACAGGACAGACCTCACTTCAAACATAGACACGCTGGCTGCTGTCAGGGAACCCACCTTGGCTTTGGTCTTCTTCTTAACTTGTGGGACAACCTTCTTGGCAGGCTCTTTGGTGACATCCTCACTGTTCCTCATCCAGGTGACCTTGGGGTAAGGCGAGCCCGAGATGTTTGCGTCTATGCGAATCTCTTCGCCTTTCTTCACGCACAAACCGCACTGCACACGGGCATGCAGGGTGACAGTGGGTTTTTCTGAAAAAGGAACACCAAGCGCTCGTCTCAAATTCGAGTCTGCAGCGGGTACACGCGATATCGCACAGGGATCCGATCGCGCTGCGCTGTCGCTCGTAAAGCGGATTCGTTTGCCAAACGGTCCATCATACCGACTGGGTCGGCAGCCCGAATGGGTTGTGTGCTTCGAGACGGTTCGCTGATTCCGGCGGCATTCTCGGCTCGGACCCTGAATTGGTACTCCGTGTCCTCCTTGAGACCTGTCACCACTTGGCTGAAACCAGGGACCGAGCTAGGGGTAACCCTCTCGTAGCGGTCACCGTCCTTCTCCATCCTCTCCACGATGTAGCCTTGAATGGGGCAACCGCCGTCATAATCGGGAGCTTTCCAAGTGATGAGGATAGACTTGGAGGTTGGTTCTTGGGCCTCCACTTGGATGGGTGGGTCTGGTTTCTCTGCAAAGTGGATGGCACTTTAATGGTACCTCCGCCATTGGCCAAGCAGACACTGCCTGCAGGTAACTTACGCTTCATTTCCTCTATGATGACAGGGTTTCTCAACTCCAGATAGGCTCCGGCGCCCACCTTGTTGACGGCCTTGACCCGGAAGTAGTACTCGCAGTTAACGTATAGGTCTTTCACCGCGCAGCTGAGAACATTATCTCCTGACATGACAGGCATGTAGGTCTTCTTGGAGGCTTCACGACGTTCCAGCGTGTAACTAAGAACCGGTGTCCCGCCGTCATCCTCAGGTGCTTCCCAGCTGATCTTACAGGAGTTCTTGGTGACATCGCTTGAACTGATGTCTTTGCACTGACCAGGAAGCCCTACGTGAGATGACAAAAAGTGCAGATGCGTGATTTCCCAAAATGTATGACGGTAATTATCAATTGAAATGTTGAGAGCAACATACCGATGACTTTGACGTTAATGTTTCCATTGGCAGTGCCCAAGCTGTTTGTGAGGGTGATGGCGTAGATGCCAGCGTCAGAACGCGTGCATCGGAGAAGTTCTAGGTGAGAACTGTTCATCTCCACTCTCATGGAGAGACGCTCGCCTTTCTGACATTCGACTGTGTCCTTCTGCCACACCATCTGTGGCGTGGGGATGCCTTTGTAGGGAACGTTTAGGTGCAGCTTCTCTCCCTCCGTCACCACCACATCCTTGGTGTCCAACTCCATGGTTGGGGCACCTTGAGATCAGGTGACCAGCCATAGTAGCAGTTTGAGTATGCATGCTTGCGGTAAGTACGTATATCATCACATTCTGCTCTGCAGCTTTATTCATACTTACAGTCTGGATCCTTGGTAAAGACCTTGTCAGATAGCTCCGAGGGATCGCCTACGCCGAAGGCATTAATGGCGCGAACCCTGATGACGTACTTCTTTTCTGGTTTGATCCCATCTTGAATTTTAAACTTGAGGTCTTTGACCGGCCTGGTATTGACCCTGAGCCACTTCAGTTCCGGACGAGCCTCAGCCACCTCCACATGGTAGCCAATAATAGGGGAGCCACCGTCCTTGACTGGCGGCTTCCACGAGACGTTGATGTGCTCCCTGCTGCTATCCGGGACAGTCACCTCCAAGGGTGGTGACGGCGCACCTGAAGATCAAGACCGTCGGGGTTTCACAACATAGTATCTCGTCTTTGGAGATTCTTCTGCCGAACTGCACGAGTTGTGACATACTTGTCGGATCCTCGATGGTAAGGATCTCGGTGGGTTCGCTGGGTTCTCCAACCCCCGCCTCGTTTTCTGCACGCACTTGGAACTGCACCTCTGAGCCTTCGTCCACATCGACCACCTTGAACTGAGTTTGTTTGTCTGGAGTCTTGCAGCACTTCAACCAACGTGTTCCCACCTTGTCCTTCTTCTCTATCACATATCTATGAGGTTAACGCAATGTTAACGGCGCCAACAACCTGTACCTCCACGTAAGGACCTTTGTAATGGACCAAGCCTCGTAGAAGCAACATCATTTCAAACGGCGGGAGTATGCTCTCACCTGGTGATGGGTCTACCGCCGTGGCTTTTTGGAGCTTCCCATTTCAGCTGCACATGTCGCTTGGTGACTTCCACCACAGTCAGCGCATAAGGAGGTCCAGGAGTAGCTGCAGGGGAAATTGATGTGTGGCTATAAGGCAGGCATTTTGTTGGGCTGAATGTCGAACAAATTGGGTCCAACATTGACTCAGAGCTCACTCGGAACGTACTGAAAGTATCTTTGGCAAGCACGGCGTCCTCCAGCTCACAGAATTCGCCCAGGCCTACCGCGTTTTCAGCGGCCACGCGAAACACGTACAGCGAGCCTTCGTTAAGTGGCGTCACTGTGTATTTGAGCTCCTTGACGGTGGTGTCCACCGTCTGCCAAGCCTTCCGTCGCACGTCTCTCTTCTCCACCACATAGTTGGTGATGGGCGAGCCTCCGTCACTGCTGGGCGCCTGCCATTTGAGATCAGCGTTGATCTTGGTGATGTTGGCCACATCCAGCCACTGAGGCGCAGATGGGGGGTCTGTCACATGGGAACAAGAAAGTGGACTTTTTAAACGACTATACTTCATGAAATTATCACACAGAGTAAGACTGGTGCAAGTATCCAAGACTGCCAAAAGAAGAACTGGCATCATAAAAAGAAAAGACGTTCTTTGGAGGACAACAGTGTCCTGTGAATTCTGGACGGAGAAAACTGCTGATCTGAACGAAATGTGAAAGAAGCCAAAATGATCAAAGGCAGTCAGAGGCACTCTCAAAATAGAGATTCATTGCGACGTCCCGACATGGCTCCCAAAAGACTGGAAAAGTGGGCACGAATGAGGTCTTTTGCCGGAAGGAGAGAGAATGACCAGATGGTACGCAAAACGCCCATTTACCAGCCACTCGTGGCGACAGCATAATCATCGATCATTGGACCACTCTCACCGCAAACAGGAATAGGAGGACGAGACAACTCCCATGTACAACTGGACGAGCCTTTTGGATTCAAGGCAGGCAAAATGTCTGCAACTCTCAAGAACAGTCGTGTTGCCCCCTTTCAACTTTTGCGGCCGAGAGCCAGAAGGGAGTTTGCCGTTTCAATGCCCTCGTTCCATCTTCAGGAGTAAACAAGCTACTATCCGCGCAGCTGGAAATCCCGGCGGCATGTTCAGAAGACAAAGGTTTGAATGTGACTGTTACTTTGAAGCGTGTCGCCCCCTCTGTCTGCCACTTACAGAGTCTCTCCTTGCAGACCACAGAGTCAGAGGGCTCGCTGGGTTCGCTCTCGCCGGCTTTGTTGACAGCCTTGACGCGGAAAGCGTACTCTTGCTTCTCCATCAAGCCCTGCAGCTGGTGTTCAGTCTGTCCAATGCCCTCAGCAATGCGGATCCACTCATCACTTCCTCTTTTCTGAAACTCGATTATGTAGCCATCAATCTTAGCTCCGCCGTCGTGCTCGGGCCTAGTCCATGCCAGCAGAGCAGAGGTCTTGCCAACGTCACGGACCACGGGCTTTCCAGGAGCCCATGGAGGATCTGAGGAAGACAGAGGTGATTTGCAAATCATTTCAATCTCTGTTGGCACAGCTTCTTGCACAATAGCATACCAATGGGGTCTTTGATAAGGACCGGATCGGTTTCTGTGCTTGGTTTTCCAGTTCCGGACAGATTTTCAGCCAAGACCCTGAACCTGTACTTCTTCTTCGTAAGTAGTCCTTTCACCCTGTTGTCATATATTCCACAGGGTTCAGGGGGGGGGGGGTAAATCACAAGTTTCTGTGTCAGCAAGCAACTGAAATGAGATGTTAGGTAACCTGAAGTTGGTGTCCTTGATCGGCAGCTTGTTGCATCTGATCCATTTATCAGTCTCAGGATCAAACCTCTCGACCCAATAACCAGTAATAGGACTGCCGCCATCCTCATCTGGCTCAATCCAGTTGAGAGTCACGGCATCCTTGGCTATGTCAGAGGGAGTGACTCTCGACGGAGGGCCCGGAGGATCTAAAAGGAACGTGCTATTGAATATAGTGAAGGAATACTTCAAAGAGAACGAATGAATTAATTTAGTGAAGAAATACTTCAAAGAGATAAAAAAAAAAAAAAAAAAAAAACCTTCATTCTCACCAAATGAATACTTTGCAATAATGGGCGTGTGCTCGGCAGGTTCTCCGACACCGTACTGGTTTTCAGCACGGATCCGGAAGACGTACTCCATCAGAGCGGTGAGCTTGCAGGCCTTGAAAGTGGTGTATTTAACTGTGGCCGACAGCTTGGTCCATTCCTCTTGGTTAGCCTTGCGACTCTCCACGATGTAGTTGGTAACGGGTGAGCCGCCGTCGTCCCTCGGAGGGTTCCAGGCCAAGAGACAAGACTCGTTGGTGATTTCAGTGATGTCAAACGCAGCAGGTGGCCCAGGTTTGTCTGAACAGGACAGGCAAGACAAATTGTTTGACTAATTCACACGCATTTCTGAATTGAGATGACTTCTGTGTAATTTTTGACTGCGTCCAATCATTCTTTCTGAAGAGCATGATTCTGAATGTCCATGCTAACAGCTATGACTGATGCACTTGTACGGGTAAGTGGCTAACTCTTGAGTGCCACGCACCGAGAATGTTGACATCGACAGTAGCCGTCGCACGTCCGCAGGTATTGACGGCTTCAATTATGTAGATGGCGCTGTCGCTTCTGGTTGTGCTGGCAATAGACAACTTGGAGTGCCCCGGCTGGGTGTCGATGACAATGCGGTCGTCGGCCCGCAGGACCAGGTCGGCCTTGGTCCACTTGACGCGCGGATCTGGCTTTCCTTTGACGTCGGCAGGGAGTTCAATTTTGCTGCCGGCTCTGGCGGTGACGCCGGCCAACAGCTTCACATCCAGCTGAATCTCTGGAGGTTCTGTTGGGTATTTAAAGATAGTCAACGACGGCAATATTCAAGCTGATTTCGCGTTTGCGCAGACTTTTGGACATTAAATTCGGGCTCCACCACTCGAGCCAAACCTTTAGCATCGACAGCCTGGATCTCGTCAGTAGCCTTGCAGGGTCGACTAGCTCCTAATTTGTTGAGAGCTCGGACTCGGTATGCATACCACTGCCCTTCGATCAGACCGGTGACCTGAAACCTAGCAGTGCAAAGATCAGGTGAGACGTGGCGACTCAGAACACACACACACACGCACACACACACACACACACGCACACACACACACACACACACACACACACACACACACACACACACACACGCGCGCGCGCGCGCACGCACGCACGCGCACGCACACATACGCACGCACGCACATCAGAAATAAGCCCTGAAAGGATGTCTAGACCTACTTCAGCTCTTGAACAGGATCGGAGCAGGGCTCCCACTTGTCGGTTCCACGTTGACACTTATCCACCACGTAGCCTTTGATGTGGGAGCCACCGTCATACTTTGGAGGCTCCCAGGACAGAAAGATGCCCTTGCTGCTCTTGTCCCGCCACTTCAGATTTTCAGGAGGATCCGGTACAGCTGAAGCGAGGTTGTAGGAACTCATCAGAATGCTCTTGTTTTCTAGTTTGGCTTTTAGCGGCATATTCTCCTGCTCTTCAATTTCTTAGCAGCCAGCGCACCTTTAGCTACATGAGAGAATACGCCCCTTAATGCGTCAAGTGTATCATCACTCACTGGCAGGAGACGAGACATTCACGGGCTCGTCGATATAGGATGGCTCTCCCGCTCCGCATTTATTGCAGGCAGCGACACTGAACAGGTACTCCTTCCCTTCAATGACATCCGTCACTGTGTGCTCAAGGTCCAGGATTCCGGTGGCCACCTGGCATAGAATACCAAAAGGTCAAGGGAAAGAAGACGGCCGTTGGACTCCAGTCCATCGTAATTGCATTCTATCATTTTGCAAATGTACTGGCAGTAAAACCAATGAAGCACTTTGGCTACCTTTGCCCAGGTCTTACGAGACACTTCTCTCTTCTCAATCTGGTAGTGTGTGACAGGACTTCCTCCGTCGTGCTCAGGAGCCTCCCACATCAAGTGGACATGGTGTCTGGTCACCTCGGCCACCTTGAAGTCTTTGGGAGCACTGGGGCATGCTGGGGAATTCAAGAGGCAT